>NC_056738.1:187184209-187335293 GCF_019279795.1 Protopterus annectens
TTATGTCCAAATACTGCTGTTAGAAGTTGCTTTGCTGAAACAGTCTTAATCTGTTTTGCATTTTGTTGTAGATGACTTGACATACAACATGGACAAGAAGGCCACTTGGGATCGATTTTATACTGAAAACCAGGCTGAGCGTTTCAAGCACTTTGACTGGTTCTTTGGCTATGATGTGGTATCTGAATTTTTGCTGCCATTCATCAGAGGAAAACACAGCTTTTCAGTCTTAGATGTTGGATGTGGAACCTCAGATGTTGGACCTGGTCTTTACAAGCATTCTGCTACTCCAGTCCATGTTTTCTGTGTTGATTTTTCATGTGTTGCAGTTGAACATATGCGTCACCAATTCTTGAACCTTCCCAAGCCAAAAAATTGTAGATCTGAGCTACATTTCATGGAATCGGATGCCACTGAACTTAAGGAGTTTCAGTCACAGTCTTTTAACCTTGTTTTAGACAAGGGGACTTCAGATGCTTTACTGAGGGCCAGTGATGGTGCCAAGAAGGCAAGCAAAGTGTTGTTGGAATGCTTGCGGGTTTTAAAGCCTCATGGTAATATTTTACAGTTTTCTGATGAAGATCCTGATGCCCGCATTCCATTTTTACAGCAAGCTAATAAGGACAGTGGTCAAGATCTAAGCATTGCTGTACAGGAATTGGGCAGCTTTAGAGGAGTCAACTATTTTATGTATATTATAAATTTGCAAGACCTAGGATCAGTGTTGTAGTGAACCAGACATTTGAAATGTGTAACTTGTAATGTGCATAGCTGTTCTGAATATATAGCTCTAACCTTATTTAATCAAATGGAATGTAAAATAAACTTCTAAAACCATAGTGATATTTTATTTTGTGTGACAGTTTCATTCACAATGAAGATTACCAACTTATTTTCTAGAATGAAAAGCATATTTAATTTTGCTTATCAGCTTGATGGGCGATGTGGATGTTTGGTGACTCAAACAGAAAAAAAGTGTGGTAGTTAGTAATGTTTTTCTGTATAGAATAATTAGAACAAGCCCTCTCAACCTGCTGCAGAGGTCAACGTGAATGGTGAGGCTAAAAATGTCACTGTCCATGCTTAAATGTTTGCAGCACAGTAAAGAAGAAAAGTAAGAATAACTTGTTAACTGTTTGGTTAAAAGTTATTTTTCTATGAATACTTAATCGGAGGAGATGGAATACCAAGAAAGTGCCCATTTATATAGATAGCAGTGCAAGTGTAGCTGTCGCTTTCACCTCATCAGAGAGCTCCATCCATCTGGATCTCATCCCTTCGTTTTGTGCTGCACTTCATGAAACCTGTCATACTGTTGCGGGCAGTAAATTCTTACCAGAGTCTATTCCAGATCCACGACTTTGTGTATGGATAACTTGTCATCTCACTGACTAACAAATATAGCTTCATGAATGCCCCAGCCTATTGGACTGCTACCACAGTGACTATAGCTCATTCACACCAGCTGATCGTAACACCCCAAATCATACATGGTATTGACATATCATATCCATTACATTACATTGAAAGCCTGGTAATATACCCATTTACCGCTAAAGCACTCTAATTGGCAGCTGTGTATAGTTCCAAATGCACAGAGATGCACTCAAAACACATACAACCATGGAGCAGAAAGATAGCTGAAAATATCAGTTACAAGGAGAGATTACATCAAAACAGGGTGGTATTATCTCATATTCTTAGTATTTGTAGGACCACAAGTCCCAGAGATGGAATTCCCAGGCTTGTTATTAAGGGGTAGCTGTACCACTGTGAAAAGCATGTCATCACCAAAAATCACTGGTGCTTTGTACAGATGTTGACCATGGACTGTAAAGGATGAGGTGTGTATGTGTGTGTGTGTCCTGTACAATAATAAAAAGTGACTGGTGTACTCTACTTCCCACCAGCACTCCTGTAACCCCCTGGAAGCCCTTGTATCAGACAGTGTGAGCCATCTAAAATGGATAGTGACACAGCACACAAAATCATTATCAACTCATTCAAATGGAAATGGCAGTGCTGACCACAGCACAGTACCAGTGCCTTCTAGGTAGCGTCTCATGCATTTAATACAGAGGAGTCAATGGTTGAAAGTCCATGCTCTTGCTTGCTCATTGCTGCCATTGAAGGAATTCAGTCTAGAAAATTGTACAGAAACCTCCCTGAAGTTGAGAAGTACAGTTATAGTCTTCTGGTGTCCATAGTGAACAGTACCAGGGACCTGCAGGATAGTAAGGTCTGATTGCATGATGAAATAATCCCCACCAAGGGAGCATGTGTTGGGTGTACACAATTCATAGGCTCCTAGTGAAGGTTGAGCAGAAAAAGGACATGCCCATTGTTTATGCACTGATGTCAGTTAAAGGTAAGAACTGTAAAACACACTGTGCAGTCAGTTGTATGAGTGCTGATCCATTCTCATTTACTCTATCACCTCAATATAGCATCACTGATTTGAAAGGACATTGGTAAAGTACATATCAAGTTAACAGTTAGCTGTGGTGGTGCAGCGGTAGCATTGTCACCTCACAGCAAGAGGTTCTCCCGTTCCATTCTTGGCTGGAGCGCCTTCTGTGTGGAGTCTGCATGTCCTCCCTGCAGTCGAGTGGCATTCGAAAGACATGTGTGAATGGGCGTGCCTTCGTTGAAGGTTGGGCGTCGGGCTGGCACATCAACACCATAAAAAAATTGACTGCCAATCATTAGCGGATCGGAGCTCTGCTGTGGCGACCCCTAACTGGGAAAAGCTGAAAGAAAACAACATATCAAGTCAACAGTAAGAAAGAAAATGTACAACATAAGGATCGTTGCTGCAGGAAATCATATATATTTGGAATAAGGCACAGATGGACAGTCTTCTAGACATATTTTCAGCAGTCAGGCACATTAGGGGCACATGGTTGCATTCACACATAATGATCATTAGAGAGCAACCTGCCTGGAAAAGAATACACCAAGTGCCTTTCTTTTTGCTGCCTGAACTAAACAGTCACTGCATTTACTTTCACCAGTTTTCTATCATATTTTGGGCCTGTACTTCCAGATAGAGTTAAAGGTACATGTTTGACTATATCTTCTTGACTATCATGAATCAATCAAGAATCACTTACTTCCATCAGTGCCTTCTTGAATGTGCTCTGCTCTCTACATAATTAAGTATTCCTTCTCAGTAAATGTGAGGTAGAGGTAGCATGCACCCCTGGTTAATATGTGACATTAGGAAGCTCGTGAAAAAAAAAAATGATTCAGCTTGGACACTGTGAAAGGTATATCCACCAGACACAAACAAAAATAACAACAATATTTGGAGCAAAAGGCAAACGTAGCAAATGCAGTAAAATCATATATAAGAAACAGCATTCCTCCATCGGTACCACTAAACAATATTGGAAGATATTAAAAACAATGGATAAGTTGTAACTCATTTTGAATTATCATAACACTTAAGTATTGGTCTTTTTTTAACAATATAGAACCCTTTACCTCCACAGGCAAATAATTTGCAAAGGTATTTTCTTATTGTTTCTTACTGAAGTAATCATGCTTTCATTATGTAAAGTGGGGTTTCTGATTCTGAAATGAAATATTTTTAACTTGAGTTTTTTTACTGAACTATATTTAATATGTTTAATAAACTTGTATTTGTATTTCTTGTATGCCGAGCAGCTCCCAGGTACTTCCTAATTCTGAGTCATGCGGTCCTGCATTTTGATGATGCAGTAGAGGGATAACCAACGTGTAGTGCATGGAGGGTCCCAATTATGCTATGATATTTGGAAAAAGACAAATCTGTTAAGCACTAGAATGGTGCTGCTGAAGTTGTTGAGGTCAGGTCTCATGCAAGGCAGTACAAACTGCCAGTACAAATGGCCGCGGTAGAATAAAATTTATTTCTGCCTACTGTCCATCAGTAACATGTCCCTCACTTCCTCTTCTAAACTTAGAAAGTTACTAGAAGAACAGCATGTGTGTTCACCTAATTTTCTGAAGGATACCAAGTCTGAAACCTAAATTTTGTTAAGTGTCTTCAGTCCTTAGTAACTTGTCTAAAAACCATGGACTTTGAGTAACAGACCCAACATATGAGGCAAAAATCTTGACAGTTGAAATGCATTGAATGTGAGTGTAAAGGTAAAGGATTGAGTTACACTGCCTTTCTGACAGTGCTCGCCAAGTGCTTTACAGCTTTGAAGCCAGCATATTTTTGTTTTTCCTTTAACTAGTAGTACATGGAGCAGATAAAGCTCCATGCACTAGAAAGAATTATTAGCAAGTTGCTGATACTAATCTAATATTATGTGCTCTTGACATGGATGCCAAGATCCACTTTTCTACCTGTGCTCTCAAGTTGAATTTTTCCATGTCTTGAATGCATAATAACGTGTTTAGTGTAGGCAATCTGTTAATAATCCATGTAGGGATAAGCATAGACTGCAGCACACTCAATAAGTCATGTAGTCTGGTAATCCAACAATAAATCAGTGAATAATGAGAGTACATGTGTATTCAAAAAATAAAGGTAAAAGAGAATTGAAACAGGATGAGGCAACTAGTAAAATATAGTATGTAGCAGACATGTATAATAACCCACAGCACTGTAGTAAATAGTTGTCTACCATCAGATGGTCACTCTTAGGAAGAAAGCTAGGGGTATGTGAATTACTGCAATGATAGCCTACAGTAAGTAATGATTGTGTGTTATGCATTGACTGTATTAGTGCTGGAATGAAACATTTTCATTGATCTGAATGGGCATCTCGGCAAAACAGAAGGTCCATCTGTATGTGGGACTAGGAACTGCAGGCAGTATGTGGGAGGGCAGACTGCCTGCACTACCACATTCCATATACAAGTGGAACTGTACTGCAGGCTTTGGAAGTCAGGTGGAGGATGAGCCTAGGACCATGCGCATGCATGTCAGAGTATAGTGTGAGCCACCCCCAAATTCCTGTGTGAATGGCTTGCAGTGTTCTGTTTTCAAAAGTAAATTTAATACCGTAATGAGCTAGTGGACCAGGAAACCCATCCCTCACCCTGGATAGGAAAATGCAGGTATGATGGCCATGCCACCCTACAGGTGGATTCCTGTCCCGGACAGCTTCAGGGCTATACAGCTCTTCCTGTCTGTCAAATCTTGTTCCTGGTCATCAGTGTCAGGTCTGGCATACAAGTAGGTGGAACTACTTCAGCAGAGACCATCAGCTGGGCCCAGCTGCATTGGCAAGTCATTGAATAAGTTTGTGCTGTACTCAGAATATATAAGGAGATTCAGTAACATAACATGTTACAGAATCACAGCAACCTTTCCTGACTTAAGGAGAGTGCCAGTAATTCAATATTTCAAGGTATTGAACTACATATGGTTTCCCTATGACATCATCCAAATGTGCCAACAGATGATACAGAATCAGGAAGCAACTGAACAACTGGTCAGTATATAGTACTTAGAAGTACAATTTTTAACTTAAATAAACCCACTAGTGTAACTAACATAACAACTACATATTTTAAATTCAGAAAGCGTACTTTTCATGAGGAGATCACAATTACAGCAAAATGAAGTGGTAAAAAAATTGCACTTGACATTTAAGCTCGTTAATCCTTAGAACACCTAAATAGACATAAAAAATCCGGACATATAAAATATGCAACCTCTTGCCTTTCTACTTTAAAGCCATTATCTCAAAATAGATGCTAGAAGCATTGCAGGATACTGATATTTATAAATCAGTTAACGATTTGCCACTTCATCCTAAGTTGTTTAAAGGTCAGTACAATATATACACAAACCATTACAACAGATTTACTATTCCTTACACATGGAGCATGCTGCCATTGTCCCAGTACCTAAGACAATCAAATGTCAGACCAGTAGCAATACTATACCTCTTCGCTTAAATAGGTTCACAGGTAAGTAGGCTAGCTGCCCTTGCAGGCCATTTAAAGCATAGCCAGTTTACCTTGTTGTGCTCAAAATAACCTATCCCATTTGATTATAGATTGGCCTTACCCATCCCATGGTCAATAATTATATATTACCCCTAATGAGAATAACTGAGATCATAACATAGATAATTTGTGGGGCTCCATGCATGAGATAAAGCATTTAGGGCTAAAGGGGGTTGGCCCTGCAGTAAATTTTCTGTTTCCTACATAGACCTAAGTTGCATATCACTATGGACTGAGATGAACTTTGTTTTATGTGGATAGGTAATCTGCTTCACAGGAGCAGTGTCCTCTACGAGATATACCTGTCCCTCCAAACCATTCTGTTGGTGTTACAGAAGAGGTTTAGATCTCTATATGGAGTATTTCTGCTCCCATTTGACTTACTGATGTGCAGTAAATCCATCAGTAATGGATTTGTGATGCCTTATGTTAGACACAGATCGCCTGTTAGCAGTCTGTAGGATACCTAGTATAGTGACAAGGCTTTGAGTCAGTCCATGCAGGACATGTTGTTTAGGTGTTGTGGCTCTTTAGTAATGTATCTCTGTGGGTGTTCCAGCTGTTGCATGTGCCTCGTCAGATACATGCCAAAGGGGGCATATATTCAATGATTGGCCTAATGTGGGTTGAGTAAAGGGGGGACAATGACCTCTCTAGATCTAGAGAGAGTACATTTGTTTAAGCTGTGCAATGTACAAGGACTTTCATAAAAGAATAGGCACATGTAGATCAAATGTTATGTCATGGTCCACATAAGTTCCCAAATCCTGAATAACTAGGTCAACTGTTAGGGGCATATAGTCAATTTGGTAGTTCCCTGGGGTAGATGAATTCACAAAGGATACTATAATGAATTTTTTTGGCATTTAGATTCAGTCCATGATTTAAGCAGCAGCAGTTTATTTGAGCCAAACATTCCTGTAGGATGGCTAAGTCATTTGGAGATTCAGTGACTGCTCCTATCTTGTAGTCATCTGCAAAATTAGTCAGCCAGTGTCCTTTGGTATTGCCTTTTCCTTCAGAAGAATAGATGCCAAACAGGAGAGGTCCCAGCACAGAACCCTGAACGACTCCACTGGTGACTGATCTCTATAACTTCCCCTATTTTGATTATCTGCAGCTTATCTATGAAGCATTTGGCAATCCAATGGGTGACATAGGGGTTTATTCCAAGTTTGTTTACTATTTCAATTATGCCTGAGTGAAGAATTGTGTCAAAAGCTTGGGCCAGGTCGAGGTATGTGGTGTGTACCATTTTGCCTTCATTCACTGCGTTTGGTGACCTTTTCAAAAAAATTCACCAGGCTGATGAAGCATGACCTGCCATTGACAAATCCAAACTGAGACAGGTCCAGCATTTGGAGGTTCCCCCTGTCCTGCTTGATTAATTCCATGATAAGTCTTTCCATGGCTTTGCATATGAATCTGGTCAGACTTACAAGTCTGTAATTGCCTGGGTTTGTGCAAGGTCCTCCTTTTTGCTGTGAAATGACTGTAGCTGTTCTCTATTTATTTGGTGCAAAACCTGTATGGAGGCTGAGACTGATGATTCTCTAAATTCTGCCCTGTGTTATGATCCTCCTATCAAATTCACCCGACCATTCCAAAACTTAGGAGGAGGATAGGCCTTTTTGTTAAAATATTCCTTTCTATCCTGCTCAGTCTTTCCTATCTTCTGTTCTTTTATTTTATTACATCTGTGGCCTACATCAACAAAAACTTGATCAAAACGCTGTTTAAACTCTTCAAAAGTGTAATGCAAATAATTTTTTATATTCTTTGTTTTCAGTTTTAGACCTAACAGGTAAAGAAGATAAGCAAGGGATGGTGCAGAATGCTCCCATATTAGTAAGGACCAGATAAAAGATGTTATTCCCCCTACTGGAAACTCTGACTAATTGTTCCAGTGCATTTGTATTGACAAAGTCCAGGAATCTCTGTGCTTGTGCGCAAGTGGGTGGTGCAGATTTCCCATTCTATAGGTGGATAGTTTAGATCACTTAGGAAAATGGTGTTGGGTTGAATACTTAGTGATTCTAGTTTGTGTAGATAGGTGTGTGTGGCTTTCTTTTGTCATTGAGGTAGTTCTTTTGCTTGCTAATGTATGGTACAGGACCTTTCTGATGGTTATTTGGACATGAAGAAGCTCTAGTGCATCATGCTGCTTTACCAGTGAGTCTCTCCTGGATCTAGATTGAGGTACTACCACCTTTTTTCCCCTCCTCCACAGTAGTTGATCTAAATGTATTGAAGGCATGATAGCCCTGCACAGCTGGACTGCTGTCCACTGTTTTAAACCATGTCTCATTCACTACAGAGATGACAATGTCTTCCAGGCTGACAAGGTAATAAATAATACATTTAAATAGTGGAAAAGCTACTCTAAAATTAGTAGAAATAAAAAAATACATAAGGAAATAAATGTAGATAGTGAAAAAGCTACTCTACAATTAATAGAATCCATTACAAAGTAATCTATCAAAACATCGTAAATGGGCTTTTAGGCAGCTAAGACTTCCATACAAATACTCCAGTGTATGCCCTGTTTAAAACAAGAAAAGCCATTGCAGTACAAATGATGACAGAAGCTTACAATTGTTTGCACTCTACTCAGCACAGAGTACCCACAGCCCCTAGGTGGCAATAAATATGTACAGCTTCATGGGATTTGGTAATACTAAACTGCTGTTACTGTCCACCACTAGCTACACTGTGACAGAGAAGCAGATTGCTCCCTTGATTCCTCCTCAGGCAATACTATGTCAGTTGTAAGGTCCTACTTCATAAATATAACAGAAAATGCTTTTTTCAAAACTTGCACCTATTGCTTGGAACTTATTACCAAAAAGTATCAGGGAAAAAATTAATTCCATTCAATAGAATATATTTCAGCATTTTACTAATGATCACAACTGTAGCTGTTTTGACACTGGCCAACCACCTAACATTGATAAGCATATCCAAAAATGTGCAACACTGTATGCCTAGAACTGAAACAATTTGGTATGTATTTGTACATACCATCCTTTATTGCACAATTATCATAAAACAACACATATGTACATTTGTATATCTAATTATACAAAATTGATGAACAATTATTTCTATATTTGTACCTGGCATTTCTTTACTGTATGCTGACTTAATCCTACTTTAATGTTTGATCAGTATTATAATATAACTTTATTGCCATCTTGATATACTTTCAAGGATTGTATAGCAACTCATAATAGTATTCCAGTGTTCAAAAATAAAGTTGTGAATGCCCATATGACATGGATCATAGATGAAAATAGCATATGTACCAGCCCACCAACCCTGTTAACAGATCAAATTAATAAATAAAAACTAATTATGTATATATATATATATATATATATATATATATATATATATATACTTTTTGAATTTTGAAGATTAATGAATAATGCATTGCTTGAAAAATTCACTAGCAAGTAGCGTTGTAGCCATCAAATTCACTTTAAACACTGACATAAAGTCTATATTTTGTTTAAAAGATCACATAGCTAATTCCTGATCTTGTTGTGCTTTTGATAAAAAGGTCTTAGCCAGGAGAGTCAGGGAAAACAATAACAAGGCTTTAACAGAGAGCAAACGTATTGGATATTTCTTACACTTTCTCTATTCCAGTTTCGTCTGGCAATAATAGAAAAAGACTAGTTAAGAAAAAGAGAAAATAAACCAAGAGGGTCTCCTTGTAAAGTTAAAAACTTAAAACTGTTATGAAAATGCAGTATTTATTACTTTCAGAAGGGTAGATAACAGATATTTTTAAGGCTTACTATTCAGAGTAGTGCATCTCAGTTTCACCCCACACAAGCTGGAGTGCAGGTTTATACACTCATTTCTGGAGGTAACGTCTGCTTATAATCCCGCTGGCTCCATTCCACTTATTTTTTTAACACTTTGGTGGGAGAAGAACCAGTTTTGGGGTAATCTACTTCAACCAATAAATGTAAAATTAAGAAAGGTCACAAATCTGAAACTTTCCAGATTATAGAAAAGAACGTCTTGCTTCTCCATTAGCCATCAGCTCCCCAACACCGAATATAATCTTTTTTGTCTCAGAATTTCTTTTTATTTGCCCCAGACCCTGTGTGTGTCTGGTACTCCTATCTCTTCTAGTTTTCCAGCTTTTTTAATAGAAGTGCACTCAAAACTGATGTTAGTAGGACAAATGTGTGTTATTAACTGACAAAGTATGTGATTGCCTTTCTTTTTTAACTGTCTGCTTTATTTGTAGATTGAATTTTATTTAGTTTTGATTTATATATATATATATATATATATATATATATATATATACACACACACACACACACACACACACACACACACACACACACACACACATATATACATGAGTTGTTTTTTCTATTTTCAATAATCTTTTATTTGAATTTTGTCTTTTGTAAAGTGCTTTGTGATAAAGTGCTGTAATAAACATTGAGTAGAATTTAGACTTGGGGTTGGGCATCGATCCCCAGTACAGGTAAGGCTCATCTTTTAAATGATTATAAGAAAATCGTTTCAGAATACTTTGATTTAGTTCAGGAAGCAGACATATCTGTCAACCCCATAGTATTATTATGGTGCATGCAACAATGACCAGAACTTCAGGCACCAGATAACTAAGCATTTTGCATGTTTTGTGTTAACTGGAAGAGTGGTAAAACATGTTAAAAGGGAAGCACAATGATGCATCGGTTAGTGTTGTCATCTCACAGCAAGAGGCTCCTAGTTTGATTCTCAGCTGGGGTGCCTTCTGTGTGGAGTCTGCATGTCCTGCCTGTGTTCATGTGGGTTTCCTCTGGATGCTGCAGTTTCCTCCCTCATTCTAAAGACATACAGCAGGTGGATTGGACACTCTAAATTGGCCCTAGGTGAGTGTGTGTGACATGGATGAACTACCGCAGCAGGGCTAGCCACTTGGCGGTGCAAACCTTGGCTCTAGATAATTATTACTATTGAAGTGACACCCTGTCCCTATGTGCAAAAATGGGAAAAGGGGTTGAGGATGGATGGATGGTAAGACAAGTTAAAATAAAAGATTGTTAAAATGTTAAAGTAAAAATCATTCCACTTTCCCAGGATTATGATATGCCAAAGTAAATTAAATTATTAGTACATTAACTGTATTTATGAAATAATTTAGTTTTAACTCTTTAGAAGACAGGGTGAAAGAAAAACAAATAGGAATTGAGGTGAAATTCTAGTCATTGGAATGCCAGCTTCTGTTTCCCCAACCACATATTAACAGGTCATGGTTAGCCGGTGAATGGCCTGTTACTGTGCTGAAGTATTGAGATCAGTTGTTTACAATTAACTTATCCCTCAGCATAGGGACATTCTGTTAATCATTTGAGAGGAGAGCTTGAAAAGGGGAGGCACAGTGGCTTTGGTGATAGAGTTGTCACCTCACAGCAAGAGGTTATGCGGTTTGATTTTTGGCTGGGGTGCCTTCTGTGCAGCATCTGCATGTCATCCCTGTGTTCATGTAGATTTTCTCCAGGTGCTTCAGTTTCCTTCCACATTCCAAAGACATACAATGCAGCTGAGGCAGAGATTTGAAACTGCAAAACCACACCACCACTGCCTTTAACAATACCATGAACAAGCCAGGAAAAGCACCAGATTGATTTACTTGAATTATTGTTACATTCTATTGAGATAAAATAATAAATGTTGAGTGCTTTCTTTCACATAAATGAACTTCATTAGCACTACAAAACATCACAAATACAATGAATATGTTATATCATCATCCAGTTACAAAGCATGATCAACCAATAGAATGTAAAAAACAATAAATTAATTAAACCAATTAAAACACTTCACTAAGGTTTTAAAGGAGCTTTTAAAGAACTTTTCCCTAAAAACATATGTTACCATAAACCATGTCTTTTCAAGTACATAAAAGACAAATATAAAAAATAGTAAAAAATAAAAAAAAATTGTGTTGTAGTTTATATTTTATCATTTTGCAGCTCTTAATTTTGAAACAGCCACAATGGAAATTACGTCATTTAGCCCAGGGGGTCTGTTAGCCTGTAAAAACAGTTGCCAGTAAAGTTCAAGGTATTCCAGTAGATCTTCCCAGTGACCACCCCTAAGATTTTTTCTTACTTGTTCTAAAATATAAAATCTAATCCTACTATTTACAAAAACCATAGCATGTTTTGCCAAGGAGTTGGTGTGTACATTATGTGTGATATCGTAAACATGTTCACGTATACGTTTCTTGAGTGCCTTTTCCTTTTACCAATGTAAATGGCACCACATTGACAGATCACAATGTAGACAACTCCTGTGGTATTACAGTTATAATAACTGAACTGTTAACTCCTTTCCATGGCTTTCTAAGTGTATTACTTCAGTATTGATTATGTAAGGACAGTGTTCACCGTTAACACATTTATATGTCCCAGTTTTCCCATTAATTTTATTTGTGCACTGCCGTTTATTGGACTCATACATATTTTTCAAATATAGTCTCTTCCTATATGTGAACTTTAAAGGGTTTTTTAAAATGCCTACTGTACTAAGCAATTAACTGAAGAAATCCCAGTATTTACAAATAATCTCCTTTTTACTAAAATACTCCCTGTTATATTTCAGACAGATTGCAGAACAGTAACTTTCATAGTTCTGGAATCTTGTGATGTTTATATCATTGTTTAAACTAGAATCATCAACATTACTCCGTCCCCCTAAAATAAACAAAAATCTCTTGCCCCATCCAGAAATAACCTCCAAAATAATCTTAGGTAAAAACATGTTCATTAGATTTTTCACTTTCTTCCACAAATTCATCAAACAAGGATGTCATACTAGCTGCACACACCAGTTGGCCATTGACAATACTTCACTTTTGAGACAAGGGATGTCCAGTATTAAAATGAAGGAAAAAACTACAGTAGGTTGGTTTACAATACATTTTAGATAAATATCTCCCAATTCTTTATTCTTATAAACAAAGATGTCCAAATAATTAAATTCATTCTCTCTTATATGTGATATAAACTTAAGAAATTCAGTAGTGTTAGATAAATAATAAATTTAACCAAGTAATCCTTGGACCCTTTCCATACAACACAGATGTCATCAAGGAATGTATTATAGAGGAAAATATGTTTAAAATAAAGAGAATTGACTACATATCTTCTTTCTGATTCAAATAATAATAGATTTGCAAAGATAGGGACACGTAGCCCCTATTGCCACACCAGTTATTTGCAGGAAAATTTCACATTCAAAATACACATAGCTGTATTTGAGAACCAATTCCATGAGTTCAAAAATAATGCAACAGTCATGGGAGAAGTCAAACCTCTCAATAGTCTCCTCAAACCATTCTAGACCCAAGTCATGGGGGATCACAGTGAAAAGATCTACTACATCAGTAATAGCGAACAAATCTTCTTCATAAAAAAACAACCTTATCCATTCTAGCTAAAAAAAAATCCATGAATCCCTGAGTTTTTGTGTTCTTATTTCATGAAAAGGTTTTAACTTGTGATCTTTGTAAACTGCTAAAGGGTAGGTCTTTGAACCAGTAGCAGATACAATTATCCTTAATGGGGGGTTGAGTACATCTTTATGAACTTTGGGAATGCCAAATACTGTGGGGATGCATGGCTGTTATTAGACAGAAATTCATATGTTGTATTATCAATAGCTTTTTGCATCAACGTCATATAAAAACATGTCAGTTTTCCTGTACAAAGTATTTACCTCATTTCTAGATGCATTTAAGTAGATGTCCCATTAGTATAACAAATTAAGCATTCTCCCAGCATAATCTACTCTGTCCGTATTGACCAAGCCTCCCCCTTGTCAAGCTTCATGATATGAATCTCATTATTAGATGTCAAATTATCCAAAGTAATCTTTTCAACTTTAGATAAATTAAAAAACTGCCTTTTCTTTTTATGTTTGGCCAGCTTAAGTTCAAGCTCCAAAAAACATTCAATGTTTTGTATCACTGGATGTATTGGCCGGTTAAAGGTACTCTTAGTAGGGCCTCATTTATACCACTACCTGCTTTAAATAAAACATCAAAATTTAGTTTCTTTAAAAATAATTTTATGTCAATTAAAGTTCTGCTTATGTTAAAATGTCTTGAGGGTACGAACGTTAACCCTTTTTTAAAAATAGAAAAATGTGTTTCATCTAATAAAATATTACTGTAATTATACACTTTGAAATAGTCTTGTTCAAACATTAACCCCCCTGTGCAACTGCATTACAAAGGTTTGATTCAAAGTTGTTTAATGTTTCTTCTTCCCCTGCCTGTTCTGTTTTGTGGGTAATGGTAATAGTGAATAATTGGACTGTGGATGTAATTGTACATCCATAGGTCGTTGTTCTGTCTGCTGTATCCGACTGGACCGGCGGAGTGGGGGAAATTCTAATGGGTCATTCACATTAATGTTACCATTGTTTGAAAAGTTGGGTGCTACTGTCCCAGAATGTAGTAGAATGTCAGTGTTAGAGTTAGGATGATTCTCTAAATTCTGCCCTGTGTTATGATCCCCCTATCAAATTCACCCGACCATTCCAAAACTTAGGAGGAGGATAGGCCTTTTTGTTAAAATATTCCTTTCTATCCTGCTCCGTCTTTCCTACCTTCTGTTCTTTTATTTTATTAAATCTGTGGCCTACATCAACAAAAGCTTGATCAAAATGCTGTCTAAACTCTTCAAAAGTGTAATGCAAATAATTTTTTATATTCTTATTAATGTCCTATATTTTCACTAGCAAAGTTTGCATAAAATGCTTGTTATGAGAAATTATGGAACGCTTCAGTTCAAAACCAATCCCAACATTTGGAGCAGTTCAAAATAGTATCTACTTCCGACTTCCACATTGTTGGGATATTTAAATAACCATAGACCTTTGGGGACTATGTTTGAGTCTAAACATTTTCAAGTACAAATTATCTAAACGCAATGTCCTACTTACTTTAATAGTAGTCGTTTTAGTTCTTTAAGGTTATCACCATAATACAAAGTGTCATTGATGTTCATCGTGTTACACTGCTGCAGTCATTGCACTTGGGTTATCCTGCTATCAGGCGGTCCCGCAGTCGGCCAGAGTTCCAAAGTCTTGGTCCGGCGTCGGTTGCTGTCGCTTCTTCCCTGACGTCAGTGCGCCAGGGGTATATAAGATGCATCCAACGCCATTTTCTTCAGTCTTTTTTGTCGTGCGGTGCCCGAAGCAGAAGCAGTTTGCAAGTGCCAGTCGGCCGACTGCTGAGATTTTTGAAGTCGAATTTCAGATCCAAAGTCTTCAATAAAGCTAAGTACCCCGTTGGGGAAACTTTTTTCTCTTCCTCAGACCGATGTCAGAAAAAGTTAATAATTGTATTTCTTGTGGGAAGCAAATACCTCATAAGGACTTCCACTCCTACTGTATTCCATGCCTAGACCCTGATCACGACGTCACTAGTTATCGGTTTTGTGCTAGATTTAACAAACGCACTATAAAAAGATGTTTTGATTTTGCTTTGCACTACTTTGGCTGAAGGTTCAATTATACTATGCCGTCGGATCAACCAATGACCGCAATACTGAAAAAACGCAAAGACAAGGATAAAGACAGGCATCTAATGTCTAAAACTGACAACAAAACCTCTTCTAGGCCAGTCGCCGGTTCGCCGATTCTCAGTGAGGCGCTTTCGCAGCCCCTGATACCCACTACCTCAGAGCCACAGGCCGCCTCTGACTCCCATGTGGAGACAACTAGGCCTCTGGAAACTCAAGGTATTGGGCCTATGGAAACGAATCCCTCAGATGGGTCCAGAGCTGCTGAGTAGGCATCGGCTTCTCAGGGTGTTTTCAGACCTTCACAACTTACCATTAAAGCAACAGCCAAAACAAAAGTACCATTAAAGACAAAGAAGCAAGTACAGCATTCTCCTGGACAGTCCTCCATGCCTAAGAAACAGATGCTTAAAATGGCCGAAGACCTCAGTACTCTAATCAGGGGTTCCCATCCCCCTCCTGAGAAAAGGCCTAGGCAGGATACAGACTATGATTCCTCTGATCAGGTTTCCATTTCCTCTGATTCCTCTTCAGACCAGGGATATTCTCTACCCCCTCTACGAGGACTCTGATGCTGAAGAATCTACCCTTTCAGCCTCTCCTCCTAAGGATTATTCATTATTTACATACCATGTGGGAGCATTTCCATTGGGAAAGCCAGGATTACTCAGAATCCAAGAAAAGGCTCAGGGATTTCCTTTTATTGCCTCAGCACAGGCCCCTGGCTATTCCGCCTGTGCTAGATATTGTGGATGATGTATTCTCTGAATCCAGATTATCTCCTGATTCTTTGCCCCCTGCACCAGCCAAGCCAGTTAGGTATTATAGAGTCCCTGACTCCCACAAGTTTCTTTATAAAAACCCTTCTGCTTATCCAGAAACTATTTCCCAGGGTCCAAAAGGGGTTAAGGCTTCCATTGCAAAAAATCCAGTACCCTCTGACAGAGATTCCAGAGCTTTGGATAGATGGGGGAAGAAAGTATACACTTCTGCAACTTTAGCAGTAAGGGCTTTAAATTGCCAGTTTCACATGCTTAAGTACCAACAATATTTAATGGCTCAGTTAAAACAGAAAATGCTTACAAGCTGAGAAGCTCCTGATTGCAAAGAAATGCAGGATTTATTGCATGCAGTTGAACAGGTGGGAAAACATACTCTGCAATATGGTTTTGATTCTTTAGAGGCTTCTTGTAGAGCCGCAGTTACAGGTTCTGTGATTCAAAGACATGCTTGGTTAAAAGAACAGAGTTTAACAGTTCAACTGGTAAACTCCACGAAACCACAAAAAAGCGAGTAGGAACCAAAACGGAGACAGCTTAAAATATATAAAATGATTTAATAATTCCAGATAAACGTAAGCGCTTTCGGCCGAACCAGTGTCCAGCCTTCATCAGACAAACAGCGGAATGTTTAATCTCAAAACCTTATATATTTACCCTCAACACAGAGAAGCGGACCTTCTATTTTGTCGCTTTCTCAACAGAACAGCAATGATTTTGTTATTCCTAACGGCCAACAACCTCCTATAGTAGAGAGAACAGTCACTGGACCTGTAACAGAGGAAGGAGTATCACCGACAATGACGGGACAACATCGTCCTGTCCCTACAGTGGCTGCGGCGTTACTAACAGGTAACACCTCCGTTAATTCTTGTATTGGTGTGAATGACAATAATGATGTGAACTCTAATAACCAAGGCATTCCTACTACAGCTAAGTTCTTGGTAAACAACAACTTTTTTAGTCAAGGGTTCAATGTGTACGCTGAACCCACCACCACACAAGTTCCCGGAGGCAATATTTTAGCTGAAAGAGTTGAGGAATTCGACAATAAACTATTCAAGTGTAAAAAACTGCAACTGGAAGTTGCATACTTAAATGAATGTGTAAAAAATAAGATCGTCCCTAAGGGATTAAGACAGTGGCGTTTTCCATCAGGGTTGGTGGATAATTCCCTTTTTCATCAAGAACTGCTCGACTTGTTCGATCGTCAGGGCATAGAGTTCTTGGAAGCTCTTATTGCCTTTTATTCCAAAGATATTGCAACTCTGTCCCTCGATCTAGAAGTTTTGGAAAAGTCTATAACATCGGATAGAGGATTTTTCCGCTTTAAATACGACTATTGTCGTATTTTCTCTAGTATCGAGGCAAGTATGGAAAAATTGTTACTCACCAAGAAGAAGAAATTAAACAGGGACTTAACAGACTATGCTAATAAATGTGCTTATCCTAGGCCTCCTCGTATTACACATATACCCCACAACGAGGATAATAGTCAAGTGGAATTAAATAATGCAACGAATTCCACAAATATCAATGGTAATGGTAATAACCAAGACAACTCTTCTGGGCAAAGACAGGGCACTAGAAGGAGCCCAAGGCTCAATAACAACAATGTTGGTGCCAGTAATTCAGACCAGAGTAATGTACCAGAGTATATTCCTAGGGACAATGGTGAAGCACAAGACTACTCTACGGGGAATATGAGCCAACAGGAAGGCCAGGATTTTCGCCAGGCCAACAACTTTCGGGTCACCAATCGTATCAGGGGTCAGACAGTGAACAATACGAAGAACAAGAGACGGGGAAGGAAGAGATGATCCAACTCCCCAGTTTCGGCCTTGAACCAAGCATTTTAGTCAGCTCTTATAGTGACTTCACTGTGTATAATTATACACTTATTGATATTCATCAGGATATAGTTGACTTTTTTGCTAAGGACCTATCCTTTGTACCAGGGCAGTACATGGATATAGGTAGAACGCTTGTTGACCTTAAAATATATGTTAGGAAACTTAATCTCAACTCCCTAATGGGTAATGATACCCCAATACTTAACACCTTAAGGGTTTCTAGTACATACAATCCACCCCTCCATCCCATATTAGCGGTTTTTGAGAAAATGTGTGAGATTGACCTTTGGGCAATTAAGAACCAGGTTATGTACAGTAATCAAGGGCATCTCAACAACATTACCATGTTGGAATGGGATTTTCTCCAGTTATTAAAGGACTGTAATATCCGGGTCATGAAACCGGACAAGGGTGGGGGGGTTGTATTGATGGATCACTACAAATATGTAGAGTACATGCTAGAACATTTGAACACACCTGTATATAAAGAGGTATCTCTCAATGAAATAAATGGTGCCTATAGAATGATTAATAACACCTTACATGACCTGTTTTTGGAAGGTTTTGTCGATCTAAGCACATATAAATATTTACAGATGGCAGCACCAAGAATCTCAACTTTCTTTGGTACACCTAAATTGCATAAACGATTGCATGCACCACCTTTCAGGCCAATTGTTGATGGGAGGGGCTCAGCTACCTACGCATGTGCCAAACTTGTAGACAGCATTATCAAACCTCTTTTAGAACAAGAGACGCACATTTGCAAGGATTCCTGGTCCTTTTTAAAAGACATCAGTATGGTAGAATACAATGTAAACATGGTATTCCTTACAATAGACATCAAAGACCTGTACACAGTCATACCACAACAACTAGGTCTCAGTTGGATTAGGGAATTCATGCTTGCCAAGAAAGTAGATGATAATACCATCTATTTAAGTGAAATACTTTTGGAGCTAGTTTTATCTAATAACTTTTTCATGTTTGAGAGTACTTTTTACCTCCAAACATCAGGTGTTGCCATGGGTTCACCTTGTGGTGGTTCATTTGCAAATGCAGTATTAGCACATTGGGAAGCTGAATTACTATTCAAAGATGACCTATTCCAACAATATGTCTCCTGGTACACTAGGTACCAGGATGACATTTTTTGTATTTGGAAGGGTGGGAAAGAACTGATCCCCTTGTTTATTGAAAGAATGACTAACATGACCGATTTTTTGGAGTTCACTTTCAATGTAGCGGATACAGAGATAAACTATTTAGATATACTTTTAACAAAGGACACTATTAACCAAAGATTTAAAAGTACTATTTATAGAAAACCCACGTATTCTAACAGTTTGTTACATTTCTCTAGTAACCACCCTTACTATCAAAAAAGATCTGTTATAAAGGGCCAGCTCGTAAGGGCAGCACGCATGGTAACTGATGACCATGATTTTCAAATTGAATGTAACAAACTAAAGAATATGTTTTTATCAAGGGGTTATCCATTTAATTTAATTAACAACATTATCTTGGAAGTATCTAATAAACGTAAAGAGGGTCATTTTACCCCCTTACTTTCTTCTAACATTATTGTAGAAGTGAATGCCGATACAGGAAATTCTTCTATACTTATGGGTTCCCCCAGGAACAACAGACAGGATGACATCAACTATCGTGTGTCTTTTGTACATACTTTTTCTTTGGATTTTGTCAAAATTAGGGAAATTATCAATAAAAACTGGGATGTGATCAACCATGACAGTACCCTTTCTGGTATCTTGGGTATAAGACCAAAATTAACATATAGGAGGGGACAAAATCTAAAAACAATTTTAGAGAGACCACCGAATAAAGTTACTTCCAACAGGTTGCACGGTATGCACAAGTGTGGTACCTGTGCGCAATGCAGGTTTATCAAAGTTGGCACACATTTTACTATCAATAACAAGACATACAAAGTGAATAATCACTTTAATTGTGAGTCCAAATCGGTGGTATATGTCGCTCTGTGTAACCAATGTAAAGCTTTTTACATTGGTAAGACGGAGCGTAAAATTAAAACTAGAATCTATGAACATATGTATGCGGTTAGCAGGCACGATGAAAACAATGCCTTAGCTAAGCATACTTTGGAATATACAGGGCACACTTTTAATTTTGTCATAGTGCAATAAAGAACCCCAGATATAAGAGGGGGTCCATGGCAAATTAGATTGGAAATTGACGAATTAATGTGGCAGATTCGGACTAGGGCACATCTTCTACCAGGAATCAACGACAATCTGTCCATCAAATGTGTGCTCAAGTGGTTGTCTTACAATAGATAACAGAATTTAAACATCATATAAGTAAATAAGAACATAGTTGTAGTTTAGCTTTTTGCCCCTTAGGTCATGCCACTATTATTTGGTATTACACAAAATTAATTTTAAAAGGTCCGACTTCATTCATTCATTTATTAGTATTTGAAAGGTTATGTAACATTAAACTTAGTTCATATTTCATAAGGTCTGTATAGAACCTGTTCATTAACTGATGAATATTTTTAATATATTTTATGTTTTAACATGTGTAATAAGTAAGCTTTAGCATTGCTTCTTGTATTTGACTTAAGTAACATCAAGCAATGTCTTATACTATTTACTAGTAATACTGTTTTAAGGTTACTATGGTAACATCTAATCAAGCAATGCACTTGTTTTTCATTGGTACTATCATTTTTTAATAATATATAAGGTTTTGAGATTAAACATTCCGCTGTTTGTCTGATGAAGGCTGGACACTGGTTCGGCCGAAAGCGCTTACGTTTATCTGGAATTATTAAATCATTTTATATATTTTAAGCAGTCTCCGTTTTGGTTCCTACTCGCTTTTTTGTGGTTTCGAAAAGAACAGAGTTTACCTGATCATGTTAAGGCAAAATTATTGGATGCTCCTTTACAGCATGATACCTTGTTTGGTGTTAAGGCAGAAGAGGTGTTAAAGAAAATGGAGGATAAAGCTAAATCTATGCAAACAGTCAATGATTTCTTACAGGTACAGCCACCTCGATTTAGCAGAAATTGGCCAACAAAGAATTGGTCCTTTCCAGTGTCAGACAGGCCACAGAGAGGCAGATACAGATGCCCAAGAGGCAGATCTCAACCCCAAGGCTCAAACAGACGACAGTGGGGCACCCCAACCCCAAAAGGAGGTGAGGAAAAGTCTCAACCTTACAGGAAACAGTCAATGACTTTCCCATTCATACACCAAGCACTTCTCTTTTGGAAGCCTCCTTAGGGGGAAAACTAGCACTTTTCTCTAAAAACTGGCAAACAATCACCCAAGACAAATGGGTTCTGAATATTGTGTCTCAAGGTTACAGGTTCCACTTTCATACTTTACCAAGGCTAAAAGGAATGCCAGACCTGCCACAAAATCAATGGGCAGAGGCACAAAAACAAATTTCAGCCCTCATGGACATGAGAGCTATTCAAAAAGTACCACAACAGGAACAAGGACAAGGATTTTACTCAAGACTCTTCCTGGTCCCCAGAAAGGACAAGGCCTGGAGGCCCATATTAGACCTTTCAATTCTAAATACTTACCTGGATATTCCGAAATTCAAAATGTTGACATTACAGCAGCTTCTACCCATGCTGGGTAAGAAGGCTTGGCTTGTTACTCTGGACCTCAAAGAGGCATACCTGCATGTCCCTTTCAGACAAAATTGCAGAAGATACCTCAGATTCAAAGCTGGCACAATGCACTACCAATTCTCTGCACTGCCCTTGGGCTTATCTACTGCACCCAGGGTCTTCACTAAGTGCCTGGCACCAGTAATTGCATTTTGCAGACAAAAAGGAATTAAAATATCTCCATACCTGGACGACTGCCTCATTCAAGCAGAGACAAAGGACATTCTACTACAGCATCTGGCATTTGTAAAAAGGTTGCTAATTTCTCTAGGGTACACAGTAAATGAAAAGAAGTAAAAACTAGTGCCCTCACAACAGATTATATTCCTGGGTGCCAGCTTAAATACAATGGCCCAGATGGCTTACCTCACGCCAGACAAACAAGTTCAACTAACTCAATATTTTCAATTACTGGCAAAAAAGTCCCATCTCCCTGCAAGAAAACTTCTGCAGGCCCTGGGATTCATGGCATCCTGCATACTACTAATACCATATGCCAGACTGCATACGAGGAAATTACAATGGTATCTAAAAAGTGTTTGGACTCAACACTCTCACAGTTTAGAAGCAGTAATACCAAAGATTCCCTGCCTACAATAGGAGTTTCGATGGTGAGCACAGGCATGTCACCTAAACAAGGATCAGCCTTTTACCCTATCCACAGCCAGGCAGTCTCTAACAACAGATGCTTCGGATTACACCTGGGGAGCACACATGGCAGGAAAATGCATTCAGGGCAAGTGGATCACAGACCAGATGCATCTTCACATCAATCAAAAAGAGATGTTGGCTGTTCAAAATGCCCTAACAGCTTTCAAGGACCTTCTACATCCAGGACAACTATTATTAAAGACAGACAACACCACAGTAATGTGGCACATAAACAAGCAAGGGGGCACTCATTCTTATCCCCTATGCAGGCAAGCCATGGCCTTGTGGAACACAGCTCTAACATATCAAGTTCACCTGCAAGCACAATTCCTGCCAGGAAAGAAAAATACTCTGGCAGACGATCTCAGCAGAAATATCATGGACCCTCATGAATGGAAACTGAATCCACAAATCTTCAGCATGGTGACGCAAAAATGGGGATGCCCAGACATAGATCTTTTTGCCTTCCCACTGAATTGCCAACTACAAAAATTTTGCACAAGGACTTATCATAAACAAGCATGGAAAGTGGATGTTCTTTTGTTCAGCTGGAAAAACCTAAAAGTTTATGCCTTCCCGCCACTGCCTCTCCTTTCAAAGGTACTCCTAAAAGCCAGACAAGAAAAACCACAGATGATCCTGATTGCTCCAGACTGGCCACACTAGCACTGGTACCCTATCTTAAGGAACTTAGCTCAAGGCCCACCTTGGATTTTGTCTCAAATTCCACACCTTCTGACTCAAAACAATCAGATCCTGCACGGTCAGCTCAAAACCCTAAACCTGGCTGCATGGCAGATTCATTAGTCAAACAGGCAACACTTCTCTTTAAAGCTGTTATGGATGTCATTTTGGTGGCCAGGAGGCCTAGCACCAGGAAAGCTTACTCAGAAAAATGGAAGAGTTTTGCGCCTGGAACTAGGCTCAAAGCCTTGACCCCCTTGTTCCAAACATTCCTCAGATTTTACAATACTTAACTGAGATGCTGGGCAGAGGCCTATCCTTCTCATCAATTAAGATCCATGCCTCTGCCATTTCAGCACATTTCAACACAGATCCTCCTTTATTCTCTTATCCCTTGCTAAAGCAGTACCTCAGAGGGGCTAAAATCATAAGACCGCCCCGGAGAGCACCAACACCAACTTGGGACCTCAATTTTGTTTTGGAAAAACTGACCCTGCCACTTTTTGAACCAGCCAATACAGCCGATCTAAAATTTTTATCATGGAAAACAGCTCTGCTCCTGGCAGTACCTTCAGCACGAAGACACTCAGAGCTACAGGCATTAATGGTAGTGGAACCTTTTATAATTTTTCATCAGGACAGAGTTTCTTTAAGGACAAACCCTACCTTTATGCCAAAGGTGGTATCTAGTGTGGCTCTTAACCAAACCATCCATTTGCCAACTTTTTATCCAAACCCCCAGAATAAAGGAGAGAAACTCCTGCATTCTTTGGACTTACACAGGCAGCTAGGCTTCTACTTGGACAAAACAAAAGCTTTCAGTAAAACTGAGCAACTGTTTGCAGCATATGCTGCAGGATCACAGGGCAAGGCTATCTCAAAGCAGACTATATCCAAATGGATAGGACACTGTATTTGTTACTGCTACACACAGCATGGAAAATCAGTCCCAAATAACATTAGGCCACATTCCACCAGGACAACAGCCACTTCAACAGCCTTTCTCAGAGGAGTACCTACCAAGGAAATTTTGGAGGCTGCAACTTGGAGTTCAGTGCACACCTTTACCAAGCATTACCACCTGCCTCTTTACTCTAAATCCAGAGCAGGATTTGCCACTGCAGTTCTGCAGGGCCTCATAGCCAATCCTAAGTCTTTATAGACCAGCCACCCAAACTTAGCTTTGGGATTCTACCCAAGTGTAATGATTGCAGCAGTGTAACACGATGAACATAGTACAGTTTTGTACCTACCATAAATGTAGATGTTTGAGTATTCACCCTGCTGCAGTCCAGATTACCCTCCCTCCATCCCCTCTGACCTAACTGGACTTATCTATACCTTTCTATCCTATACAACCTTTGCGGTGTATTTGCTTGTAACTGAAGGTATTGTTCTTATTTTATATGTATATTTTTTATTAGCAATATGTATTGCCTACCTACTTGGGGGCACCTGACATCTGGGGCAAGAAAAATTGAAGAAAATGGTGTCAGATGCATCTTATATACCCCTGGCGCACTGACGTCAGGGAATAAGTGACAGCAACCGACGCCAGACCAAGACTTTGGAACTCTGGCCGACTGCGGGACCGCCTGACGGCAGGTAACCCAAGTGTAATGACTGCAGCAGTGTGAACACTCGAACATCTACATTTATGGTAGGTACAAAACTATACTTTTTGCGTATTGTAATTGAAACTACATTCAGAGTTCAAACAAACAGTTATGTCACTTTTAAAAATCCGTGAAGAACCACTGGAAGTACTTTCACCACCTTGAACTGCCTTAAACCTAAAAAGCCTTCTGAGTCTGTATGAAATGCTACTACCTGTATAAAAGCTTCCTGGTTCCCTGGGAGACTTAAAACTTCTGTCACTGCCTGATAACCAATAAGAACAGAAGCCATGAACTGGCTTTGTAATCCAAGCAATTGCATTAATTCCCCAATTAAGATGCCTGATGCCTTGGTGGAATCAAAGTCTCATTCAGGAGCAGAAACTGGAGAAGACATAGTAGCCACAGGATAAAAACTAATAACCAAAAGCAGAACCACAAATTTGGCTGAGGCAGAGATTTGAAACTGCAAAAACACACTACCACTACCTTTAACAATACCACAAACAAGCCAGGACTAGCACCAAATTGGTTTACTTGAATTATCGCCACATTTTATTGAAATAAAATAATAAGAGTTGAGCACTTTTGTTAACATAAATGAACTTCATCAGAACTACAAAACATAACAAGTACAATGAATATATAGTATCATCATCCAATTACAAAGCATGATCAACTAATAAAATGTAAAAAACAATAACGCAATTAAAACTAATAAAAACACTTCAGCAAAGGAGCTTTTAAAGAAACTTTCCCTAAAACATATGTTACTATGAACCATGTCTTTTCAAGTACATAAAAGACAAATATAAAAAATAGTAAAAAAATAAAATAAACTTGTGTTATAGTTTATATTTTAGAATTTTACAACTCCTAATTTTAAAACAGCCACAACAGAAATTATGTCATTTAGCCCAGGGGTTCTGTTAGCCTGTAAAAACAATTGCCAATAAAATTCATGGTATTCCAGTAGGTCTTCCTAGTGACCACCCGTAGGATTTTTTCTCACTTGTTCTAAAATATAAAATCTAACCTACTATTTACACAAACTCTGGCATGTTTTGTCAAGGAGGTGGCTTTTACATCATGTGTGATATTGTAAACATGTTCATGTATACATTTCTAGAATGCCCTTTCCATTTTACTAATGTAAAAGGCACCACACTGACAGATCATGATGTAGACAACTCCAATGGTAATACAGTTATATTAACTCTAAACTGTTAACTCCTTTCCATGGCTTTCCAAGTGTATTACTTCATCACACTTGGCCCAACCAGAAGTAAACTCTAAAATAATCTTAGACAATAACCTTAAAAAATCTTAGGGGTGGTCACTGGGAAGATTTACTGGAATACCATGAGCTTTATTGGCAATTACGTTTTACAGGGTAAAAGACCCCCTGAGCTAAATGACTTAAGAGCTGTGAAATTATAAAATATAAACTATAACACATTTTTTTTATTTTGTACTATTTTTTTTTTTTTTATATTTGTCTTTTATGTACTTGAAATGATATGGGGCCGGATTTACAAAAGCTTGCACGGAGTTGTAGAGTAGAGTAAGACGTCAAACAGGCAATATGTCTGACGTGCGATCCAGGAACAGCCTGCAGGGGCATGCACGAGAGCTGCTAAAGCTACTCTTGCACGGACAGCGTCTTGGTATGCAAATTACCTAATTTGCTGCTGAAAGCTATGCAAATGAGGTAAATTTGCAATCCTGGAAACACTAACCTGTCCATGGAAGATTAATGTTATCTGCAGAAATGTACTCCGTTGGTAAGGGAGTACCGTTCTGCAAATAGCTAAATGGAGCTATGACAGCTCCAAATAAAGGATGAATATAGTTGAGGAAGCATGCCAATGGCCAAATATAAGGCCATTGACATTTATAAATGTTTAAAATGATTAAAATCTAACTTTTTTCCCCCAATCTCCGATGTTTAAGTGTAGCGCAGCACCGCACAAACGTGCGGCACTTTAAAAGCAAGAAAATTATTTAAAAATAGCCAAAAATAGCCATTTTCACTAAAAAGCTTATCCTGTCATGCAGGTGAATGGCAGGCTGAAGACAACATGGCCACTGAGTACTGGTTGCTAAGGGGGGGAAGCTCAGTGTGAGAGATGTAACCATGCACTAGTAGGCAATCCTCTGCAAATGAGGATAAGGATAGTGAATCCCAATTTTCCTCAGCATGTGAGCCATGTCCCAAGAGTGTAAGTGTAGGAGTAGGTGAGTAGTAGAGTAGAATATAGGTAACATCATGAGGGGGTGTGTCAGAAAGGCTGTAAGCTAATTGGAGCACAGTGTCTTGTGTTTGCCCTGAGTTGCTCAGGATTGCAAGAGACGTGTCTACAGTTGTCCTTTTTGAAAACCAGAAACCAAAGTTGCACATTGTGAAAATATTTGAAATTTCTTGCAAACATGCACACTGCGTGTGCGCGTGTTTGCGCAGTGCTGCCCCGGGCGGAAACAGAAAGGGAAAAGGAAGGAAAAGAAGTAGTAGGAAGTTAACCAAGGAGAACTAGCAGAGCTGTCAGGTGAAATATATCAGAATCAGGCAATTACACAGGCAGCAGAATAGCCCAACCCAGCCCAGCACTTTAAACTCTGCAAACAGCATTCTTCCCTGTTTTTTTCCCAAGAACTCTGCAACACTGCAGTACAAAAACTTTAAAGTCAGACAAAATGTTAGGGGCTGCTCTTGCTATCATAAACCAACATGTGTAAGGTGCTGAGGGTGGTGATTTTGTGAATGCTGCTGAGCAACCCACAGTGAGGAGACGGAGAAGAGTGTACAGACCCAGGGTAACCTACCAGGGGCTACATGAGCTGGAGATAGTGGAGTGCTATAGGGTGGACAGAGACCTCCTGCAGCAAATTGTTGAGCTGTGCCGGCCATGCCTCAAACACAGAACCAACAGTGGGGAACCCATCCCAGTGGATACCAAGGTATGTGTTGGCCTAAGAATACTAGCTACAGGTACCTTCCAGAGACCAACTGGTCATATGATGGTGATTTCACAGGCATCAGCATCCAGGGTACTGCACCAGTTCCTGGATGCCATGTCAGCACATGTCAGTGAGCACGTATATTTCCCCAATTCCCGTGAGGCATTGGCCAGCAATATGCGTCTTTTCCACCAAATAACAGAATACCCTGAGGTAGTGGGTGCAATAGACTGCACGCACATACACATCAAAGCACCACCCGCTGAGTGGGGTAGGGTCTACATCAACCACAAGGGCTTCCCCTCCATCAACTGCCAGGTTGTGTGCGATGCCCAGGGCATAATAATGGATGTGTGTGCTGGCTGCCCTGGAAGCTTTCACGATTCCCACATCTGGCATCTGATGCAGCTATACCAAAGATTTGCCAATGGGGACATCCCTGATGGTCACCTAGTGGAGGATGCTGGATACGCACTGGAGCCATGGCTGATGACACCCATCAGAAATGCACACACACCCGAACAAGAACTCCATAATGAGGCACACGCACAAACAAGAAACATAACTGAGCATGTGTTTGGGATGTTCAAGTCACGGGTCCAGTGCCTGGACACATCTGGTGGACCCTTGCAGTAATCACCAACTACATGTACCCAAATTGTCATGGTATGTGCCATGCTACACAATATGATCCTGAGGAAACAGCTGCAGCAGAAACAAAATGGGTCAGGGCCAAACAGCCCCCCACCATTGCCAAGGCCTGCACAGGCACAGCGTGACTCGGAGGAGGAACAACCTGAGCCTGCCCCAGTAGGCAGAAGGAGGCATGCCCAGTATGCCCTGGCCTTGGCAAAGAGGCAACACATAGCAAATACACTGACTCAGTAGGAACCCTGGAAATGACACCTCTCTCTGACTCACACATACAGTAAAAGGGATGCCTAACTTGACACTACCTATTTTCAAACATGTATAGGGAGTGTAATATGTGCATCTGACATAGGCAGCCCTGCAGCACCACCTGAGACATGAGTCCCTATTTTAAACAATATAAAGTACTGCTAAGCAAATTTTACCAGTATTGAGCATATTTAAATACAATTGCATGTAGCTGCGTACCGCGCTAACCAGCTCAACGTCAGGCAACGGTGGGCAATGTTGGGCAAAGTCGAGCAAAGTTGGGTAAACACACTCACACCTGCTTTACTGTTCCTTAACCAGTCAGGTCTGCCCAGAAGGAAAATAAAAAGCAGTGACAGGGCTTGAACTCAGGATATTGTGCACTATAGTCACAGTACTGAACCACTAAGCCATTTCACTGGCAAAGACACAACTTAAGTCACTCACACATACCAGTTGGGGGGGGGTCACATGAGTAACAGTCACAACCAGAAGGACAGTTGTAGTCAAACGCAAACACAAACAAATGCTGTATCATGCCCTCTGAAGAGGCATATGAGTAAGCTCCCCCCAGGCCTCTGCAGACAGATAACAGCAGGCCAGGCAGTGCGATGTGGGTTGGGTAGGCTATGAAGTCACAAACTAATATGCGTGTAATTGGAAGCTAAGGTCTGTAGTACAGTGGTATGCCTCAAGCCCGTATGATAGGCAACAGTACAGACTGAAATGGAATACTTGAAATAGCAGTGCAGGCCTAGCAAATGTGTATAAGTGTCAGGTGTACCCTCATACTATGTACACCCACAGTAACAATCAGGTGTGCCCCGCCGGGTAGAAATGTACAAATAATAGCTGCCCCCCCTGTATGTAGAAATGTTGATAAGTCTATGCAAATTGACTCATGGAAGCCCTGCAGGCACAGCATGCTTCCTGTCGATGTACAACACAAAGGTGAGCCCTGAAGTAAAAACCAACTTGATTTTTCACACACGTATAGTATATATGCCCATAGTGGGCATGCTCACACACTTAAACAAATTTAGGAAATTTCAGTCAGCAACATACTGAAAGGTCATACTGGGCATGGGCACATACTTAAACAAACAAAGCAAATGTCAGTCAACAACATACTGAAAGGTCATACTGGGCATGCTCACACACTTAGGCCATGTCTGAGTACAGCAGTGGGCCACACATATCTGGCAGTTGCAGTTCTTACTCCAGACACTTGTCACTATTCACAAATCCTGCCTTGTGCACACGGTGATATGAAAACAGACCCATATAATATATTGGACCCCTGTCATAATCAAACTATGTACTACAAGTACTTAAGTTGTTCAAAGAAAGTAAAAATCCAATGAAGATCAATAAATCTCCAATCAGTATCATCAAGAAACAATGAACACTCCTAACATTATCCAAGCCATATTCTGGCAAACATATTGCCAAAGAGTACATAGAAAACCATGAAGCTTTCTTTCGCTATGTCATAAATATCAATGTAAACTCATATATGTTCTGAGTCAGTGCAAAGTGTAAATGAATACATATACATGACATTGCCAACATCTTGTCAGACAGGTTCATATATATTTACCCCACTCTCACTGACAAAAGGGCCCATTACCATGCCTGGAGATTGTGAAATCCCAGAAATCACATATACGATGGTTAAACAGCTCTATCCAAACCTTAAAACATGGCGTCTATGGGATGACATGGTTTCCCTGGCTGTGTCATATGTGAACTCCTAAACAGACACTGCACCTGAACAGTCTGTTGATACTCACCCTCTGTACAGGATATGAAACTGTTGAATGGGTTACAACAACGTTTGGCACACTCCACAAGTGTTGGTACACAACAGACCATGGGAACTATTGTCTTATAAGCCTAATAAGCCTGATCTACAAGGCCATGGAGTCCATCAATATGGAACTCATAAACAGAGCTATTGGGAGCCTACAAACACCCAACCCTACCCATTTTGGTTTGGTCAGGGGCAGATCATGGTTCCTAAACCTGCTAGACAGTTTTCAAGGCAGTTACCCAGGACATACATCAATGAAATGAGATACACATGGCCTACATAGACCTTGAAAAGCCCTTTTCCAACATCCCACACACATGTTGTATCCACAAAATCAACAACCTGTGCATACACACGTATGTCATCTGATGGATTGCCAACTAGGGCACAGATAGATCCCACAAGGTAAGAATTGTGGTCTCCCTGTTGGACTGTAAGCTGGTAACAACTGCTGTCCCCCATGGCTCAGTCCTGGGACCCCTCCTGTCTGGTGTATACTTTTCAGAAATACAGTCAAACACACGAGGGCTATGGTTAGCAAAGTTTGTGGATGACTGCAAAATTTGTCATAATCGATGTTTGGGACAACAGAGGCATCCTTGAAAAGGGTCTCAGTCAGACAGATGTGGTGTCAAAATTATGGCCTCGAGCTACAGTCATACAAATACCACATAGGTGCTAACACCCTAAATATGGAGGTAATAATAAGGGATCTATGGACGCGTGGATAGTCATCTCTACTTCCAGAAACACATTCACAAACTGGTTAGAAAATCATGCTATGTGTTCCCACAAATTGCCAAGGTCTTTGCATGTAGGTCAAAGGAGGTTCCCTCTACTCATCAGTCATCAGACCCATCAGAGAGTATCACAGCACACTTGCGATGAATCTGACTAGGCACCTTCAGCAGCTGGAAAGACCACTGAAGTACCTCAACAAGAGGATTACTGGCCTCAAACAGTTGCCCCATGCAACAAGACTGAAGTTAACTCAATCTGTACTCTGCTGCATACTGTCTACTCAGGTGATCTCTGCCCAACAGACAGGTCCATGTCCAATGCAGAACTGATGTACATGCTCTATCTGAAGTAAACCCAAGCTCACTGTGCCACATGCTGTAGGGATATCATCATCACAACAATAAATAGAACATGTTGGAGGGATACATTACTAACTCACAGACTTCCCTTGCTTTGGAACAGGCTCCCAACCTACATTAAGCCGACTCCCTCACTGACATACTTCCAGAGGAGCCTTGATGAGTGTATGTGAAACTGAACTGTCACACCATGGATCACTTCATCAGCTCTACTACACAGAGGCCTATGGAACTAACCCCATGTGTGGTGATAGCTGCACACTATGGCCATACTAATAGATGCCTTCAGGCAGATAGCCTATTGCCTACCTATGTACCTATATATATGTAGGGGAGACACAGTATAATAAGCCAAAGATGGATGGACAGAGATGTGTGTAAGAGGGTGACCATGACAGGGAGCCATCCAGGACTGTTCCACCCAACACACATCCCAATGGCACAAAAGACATGAGATGCACATCTCACCCACTGTACATAACAGCCACCAGTATCCGTAAGCATTACAGTGTATGTGGTCCATGTGCCTACTGTACAACATGACTGTACAATGAAGTACACATCTACTATCTGTAGACATGTACCTGTCACATCGGTTCATAGGTATGTAGTACACTATCTTCATGAAGGCATATATTAGCCTAGGCAGGTTGTGCAGCTTTCACCACCCCATTGGGTAGTCTCCAAAGCCCTAGTTCTACTAGTTAGTACCCTAAGCCCCTTTTTATTGGGGCTGCTGATGTGATGCCTGGCGTGAATTATCTGTTTCCTATCCACTCATCAAGGTTCCTATTGAAGAGTGTCAGTGAGGGGCTCTGTCTGATGTACATTGGGACTCTGTTCCACAGTAAGGCAAGTGTCTGGGATGATACTCCATCCCACCAGCATGTTGTATTCATTGTTGTGATGTGGTTCATATCCCTGGAGTGTGTGTAGTGTGACTCAATTTTTTTATCCGTAGATGGATCATGTTCAACAGTTATGTGTTGGACATTGCTCTGTATGTTAGGCAGAGTGCGCCTCTGAGTAGGGGGTATGCAACAGAGAACAGATTTAGTTTTACCAGTTGTGTTGCATAAAACAACTACTTGAGGCCAATAATCCTCTATTTGAGGCACCTCTGTGGTATCTACAGCAGCTGGATATGCTTAGTCGAGTACATCCAAAATGGTGCATTGTACTCAATGATGGGCCTGATGACTTAAGAGTAGAGGGCCACTACTACCTCTTTTGATCCTGATACAAACCCTTTGTTGAGTAGGTGGGCCACATAGGATTTCCTAATCACTTTGGCAACATGGTTGTCAAAGTAAAGAGGACTATCTTCTTGTTTCCCCAGATCCCTTATTACCTTGTCAGTTTTTAGGGGGTAACACCTATGTGGTAGTTTGTGGGTACTTTGTTTTCACCAAAGGGGATTACTATGCATTCTTTCACATTGAGCTTGAGGCCATGATTCTGACACCACACATCTGTCTCATAGTGTCCCTTCTGGAGAATATTTGTGTCATCCGGGGAATCTATTATGGCAAACACTTTACAGTTCCCAGCAAACTTAGTCAACCACAACCCTCCTGTGTTGGCATGTACTTTTGAGAAGTCTATACCAAACAGGGGGGACCCCAGGACTGAACCCTGGGGGACACCAGTTGTTACCGGTGTAGAGTCTGACATGTAGCCAGCAACTCTTAATTTGTGGGATCTTTCTGTGAGCTAGTTTGCAATCCATCTTGTGATGTATGGATTCATGCCCAGGTTGGTGAGTTCATCTATGATACCTGACTGGGGAATGGTGTTAAAGGCCTTAACCAGGTATAGGTAGGCTGTGTGAAGCTCATTTCAATCATCTGTAGCCTGGGTAACTGTCTCAAAGAAATCCACCCAGTTCAGGAGGCATGATCTGCATTTGACGAAGCCAAACTGGGTGTGCTCAACTATGTGAGGGTTCCCAATGTCTTTATTGTTGACTTCCATTATGATTGGCTCCATTGCCTTGCAGATCAGACTCATCAGGCTCATACAGCATGAATGCCAAGGGTCTTTTGTGGCCCCACCCCTGTTGAGTGGGAAGAACATTGCTGTGCAACATTCTATGGGTACATATTCTGTAGAGAGGATGTACAGAGAGGTGTAGGTATCCTTGATGAATATGGATACATCCTCACCCTATGTGCTATGATCCAGGTTCTGATGCTGGAAGGTATGGAATGAGTAGTATCCTGGTAGTGCTGGTGTGCTCTCGGGAGCCTTGAACTAGGTTTCTGTTACTGCACAGATATCAACATTCTCCATACTGAGAAGTGCCTTGAGTGTGTGCATCTGGAGGCTGAGACTTCTGGCAATGAGTAGCATTTAGCTCATTTTGTGGTTATTTGTGTTGGTTATGGGATTTGGTTTGTCCTGAGTGACTGGTGTTCCACACCTGAAGTCAACACCTCATTGGTCCCATCTGACCATAAGCTAATTACCCTACATATCCACATTTTGGCCTCACCCCCCATTAAGGAAACCATGTTAAAATATTTCTCCAAAGCCAACTGAATGCTTCTTAAGACAGAAGTGGTGAACTTCAGGACACCCATGCAGATGGACAATACAGTTACTACTACTGAATCCTTCACAATTGCACTTTATAAGCACTTACGTGAGTGCATGCATTGTGTTATTGCAAACAGAACCAAGACGCTATCCTCCAAGAAAAGGAAGCCAATCTGGTGGTCCCCTGCCATAAACAAACTGCACAACAGAAGGAAGAAACTGTTGCAAAAGAGGGTAAAATCCCATGAGTGGAGGAGCTCCCTGGTCAGCCTCAGTAAGAAGCTGAGATCCTTGATAAAATCCTCCAAAGCTAGTTACGAAAACAAAATTTCCACTGATTCTAAAGACAACCACAAAGCATTCTATAGTTATGTCAAGAAACTCAATAGCAACACTCAGATCTGCTCTGAGTTACAGCACAATGGCACTAAATATACAGACCCAACTGATATTGCCAACATCCTGGCAGATAGGATCAGTGCTAACTTTACCCCTCTCTCACCCATGAAAGAGCCCATCTGTATACTGGAAGAATGCAAAGTTGCTGTCATCATGGCTGCACAGGTAAGAGCCACTTTCCAAAGCCAGGAACACAGCATCCATGGGTCCAGATAACATCCCAGACTGCGTTCTACACGAACTACAGACTGAACTGGCACCACACCTACGTACCATGTTCAATAATAGCCTCACCTCAGGCTTTGTGCCTGCTGAATGGTGCACAGTGACGGTTATCCCACTACACAAGGAGGGAGCCACTAAGGACCTTGGGAAATAGCGCCCCATTAGCCTGATGAGCCTGCTCTGCAAGGCCATGGAATGTATCATCATGGAACTTATAAACAAAAAGAGATTGGTAATCTCCAAACTCTGAGCCACAGCCATTCTGGGTTTGTAAAAGGCAAAGCATGTCTCCTAAACCTGATAGACTCCTTTGAAGCAGTCACCAAAGCCGTAGACAAGGGTAAGGTGGTTCACACAGCCTATCTAGATCTTGCCAAGGCTTTCAACACCATCCCCTACTCTGGAATTATAGATAAACTCACTAAACTAGGTATAAATCCCTATGTCACAAGATGGGTTGCCAACTGGCTCACTGACAGAACCCACACTGTGAAAGTAGCAGACTGCAAGTCCGACTTCAGACCAGTGACAAGTGGAGTACCACAGAGTTCAGTCCTGTGTCCTATCCTGTTTGGTATCTAGTTCCTTGAAGTACAGGCTAACACAGAAGGTCTTTGGCTAATGAAGCTCCCAGATGACTGCAAACTAGGAGCCATAATCGAAACTACTAATGATGTGGACATCCTACAAAAGGGCCTCACTGAGACAGATGCCTGGTGTCAAAGCCATGGCCTCAAGATCAATGCCAAAAAGTGCATTATCATTCCCTTTGGTAAAACCTCTGTACCCATGAACTACAACATAGGCGGTAGTATACTTAACACTGAAAGTGTGATAAGAGACCTTGGGACACAGGTGGACAGTAGACTCTCCTTTGATAATCACATTGCCAAAGTGTTTAGAAATTCCTTCTATGTAGCCCACCTAATCATGAAAGGGTTCACCTCTAGATCAAAAGAGGTCATTGTGCCCCTCTACTCATCACTCATTAGGCCCATAATCGAGTACAATGCCCCATTTGGTATGTACCTTAATCAGCACATGCAACAGCTGGTAAGACCACAGAAGTACTTCACCAAGAGGATCATGGGCCTCAAAGAGATGCCCTATGCAGCTCGACTAAAGAAATTCCAGCTCTACTCGGTTGCTTACTGCCTGCTCAGAGGTGATCTATGCCTGACATATAAGGCCATGTCCAACCTGGAATTAATGGATATGCTCCACCTCAAGAAAACCAAATCTCTTAGAGCCACATGCTCCAGTGAATTAAACCTCAGCACAGCAATAAACAGGATGTACTGGAGGGATAGATTCCTGTCTCAGAGACTTCCCTCGCTCTGGAATAGAATCCCAGTTGATGTTAGGCAGAGTCCCTCGTTGACTCTCTTCAAGAGGAATCTTGACGAGTGGATGGGAAATTGTAAATTTACCCCTGGGATCACTTCAGTGGCCCTGCTAGACAGAGACCCAGGAAACTAATTTAAAAGGGAGGCAAAAGCCAACACATTATGGCTAGGCTTATAAATGCCCTTGGGCAGATAGCCTACCTACATATGAACCTATGAACCTTTGAGCCTTGCCTAAAAAAGGTAATATGGGGACAGCAAGAGCCTTGGCCAGTATTCAGAAGAATAGGGGCAACAGGTGCAAACCATCTGTAGCGAAGCAACAAGGCTTGTCTATCATGTCATCACAGGCAGACAGAGACTGGATCTTCTTTGAATGACACCAGAAGCTCAGCCAATTGTTGAAGTTTATCGTCTTTCTGTTATCTTGCAGTATCATGTAAGTGAAGGTAAGATGCTACTCAAGGTCAGGGTTATACCAGCCTGGGCTACATGATCATAGAGCTAATATATATCTCTTGTCATGTTGTCCTGGGAGGTATGTCTCAGATCATTCACACTGACATGTACAAAGAACACGTCATATATGTACCCTGTTCTGGAGTGATGTAAGTACTTGTGTTATGTGGCGGATCATAGCACCTGACAGACAACTGACAGTAACCTTCCCCTTGTCCAGCTGAGTGAGTGGAACATCTGTGTTCCTGACTATGAAGTCACCTATTACTAGGGTGTTGGGTATGTTGTTTTGCCTTAGGGCCTGTTGTGAGGCACACTGCTTTGGTGTATTATGTGTTTTCTGGCTTGTGCTTGGAGGTGCATGTTGCTTGCTTGTCTGCTTAGGAGGACACTCTCTCTTTTTCAGATTAATATTTGTATTCTCAGAGTATGGTAATGTGTATTTATGTGTGTGTTTTGCTGGTGCTTATATTGTAGGTCTATGTGAGACAGTTGGTGTTGTGGTTGTATGACCCTACTCCTCCTGACTGTATTGTCCAGTATTGGGTCGACAGAGCTTAGCCACCGGTTTGACCCTGTGTGTGCCAGCATGTGGTGCATCAACCCATATATGATATGGTCATGGCCTATGCATACAATACACTCACAATACACCTAGTATGATAAACCTGCTGAGGTTAGCAAATGTGAAAAAAAACCTTTGGGCAAACTGTCAGCAAGTAATCTCTGTATTGCACCTTGTAACTCCAAATTGCTTGCTGAAGTGTAAAGACATACTTAGTTTGGATTAAGAGCACCACACTTGCCAACTGTGTGTGTGTGTGTCTGTCTCTCCCTGGGGAGAGAGCAACCTTTTTGGAGACTACTCACACCCCTTAAAAGTGGTATACTCATATTTGTCAAGTCTCATGATGTCACCATCCTACAAATATACCTGTGGAAAAGAGCAATCCCAGTAATGTGTATAGCATGTTGTGTAAATGTGTACTGCTGTAGAATCATAATGTAGTTAAGTAGGGGTTTGAATCCTGCACTTGCCATCTGTGTGTGACAGTGTGTGTGTCTCCCTGAGGAGGACCAACCTTTTTGGTGACTACTCACACCCCTTAAAAGTGGTATACTCATCTTTGTCAAGTCTCATGATGTCACCATCCTACAAATATACATGTGGAAAGGAAAAATCTCAATAATGTGTATAGCACGTCGTGTAAATGCTTACTGCTGTAGTATCATAATGTAGTTAGGTAGGGGTTTGAATCCTGCACTTGCCAACTGTGTGTGTGTGTCTCCCTGGGAAGGAGTAACCCTTTTCAAGACTAGTCACACCCCTTAAAAGTGGTCTACTCATCTTTGTCAAGTCTCATGATGTCACCATCCTACAAATACACCTGTGGAAAGGAGAAATACCAGTAATGTGTATAGTGCATTGTGTAAATGTGTACTGCTATAGTATCATAAGGTAGGTAGGGGTTTGAATCCTGCACTTGCCAACTGTGTGTTTGTGTCTCCCTGGGAAGGAGTAACCCTTTCCAAGACTAGTCACACCCCTTAAAAGTGGTCTACTCATCTTTGTCAAGTCTCATGATGTCACCATCCTACAAATTCACCTGTGGAAAGGAGAAATCCCAGTAATGTGTATAGTGCATTGTGTAAATGTGTACTGCTGTAGTATCATAAGGTAGGTAGGGGTTTGAATCCTGCACTTGCCAACTGTGTGTTTGTGTGAGAGTGTGTGTCTTCCAGGGGAGGAGCAACCTTTTTGGAGACTACTCACACCCCTTAAAAGTGGTATACTCATCTTTGTCAAGTCTCATGATGTCACCATCCTACAAATATACCTGTTTAAGAAGTACTCCCAGTAATGTGTATAATGTGTCATGTAAATGCCTACTGCTATAGTATCATAATGTAGTGAGGTAGGGGTTTGAATCCTGTAATTGCCAAGTGTGTGTCTCCCTGGGAAGGAGCAACCTTTTTGGAGACTACTCACACCCCTTAAAAGTGGTATACTCATCTTTGTCAAGTCTCATGATGTCACCATCCTACAAATGTACATGTGGAAAGGTAAAATCCCAGTAATGTGTGTAGCATGTTGTGTAAATGCATACTGTTGTAGTATCATAATGTAGTGAGGAAGGAGTTTGAATCTCACACTTGCTGACTGTGTGTGACACTGTTGGCTAATGTGGAGTGGATTTTGATTTTTCTAGTGTATGACATATCACAATGACAACTGTATGTGCATTACACATGTAATGTAGCTGTGGGGCAAATCCATATACATACATGTGACCTCAATTATTTCATAGGTGGGTACTCTGCTTTCTCCATGAATGCATCTGTTATCTTTGCCAGAGCATGCTGGCGCTTTCCAGACCTTAGGTCACTTCTGTATGCTTGTGACAAGCTTAGCCACTGCAGTGATCCCTGGGCTACGTCTTCTGTTTCACATCCACTCATCACGGTTTCTGTTGAAGAGTGTGAGTGAGGGTTTATGCTTGAGGTATATTTGAAACCTGTTCCAAAGCAAGCAAAGTCTGGCAAAGATGACTAATCATTATAGGTGTGCAATAACCTCTGTGGATCTGCATGCAAACCCTTTATTGCTTATGTGCTCCACAGAGGGATTTCCAAAACCCTTTGGTAATGTGATTATCAAAGGAGAGATGACTTAACACATGGCTCTATGCATACATTAGTACCTGTTCCACATTTTGGGGGCTACTACCTATGTGGTACTCTGGGGATACTTTGTTTTCTAAAAGTGGATAACTATGCTTTCTTTGGCTTATAGCTTTACAGCATGAGTTTGACACCAGGTATCTGTCTGTATGATACCCTTTTGGAGGATGTGTGTGTCATCTGGAGAATAAAGTATAGCCCACAGTATGCATTGTCATCAAACGTGGGCAGACATATCCCTACTGTGTTGGCTTGTACCTAAGAAAGCTATATGCCAAACAGGAGTGGTCCCAGGACTGAGTGCAGGTGAATACCACTTGTTACTGGCATAGAATAGTACATGGAGGCTGCAAATGTTACTGTGTGTTCTACATATGTGCGTCAGTTGTCAAGCCATCATCTAACAATTGTTTATGGTCAGTCTGTTGAGGTTATGTATAATACCAGTATGTGGGATGGGTATGAATTGCTGGTGAGCTATAGCTTGGCTGTGGTGACCTCCCCTCCCTCACCTATAGCCTTGTTGACTGGCTTGAAGTCTACTAGGTGCAGGAGCCATAATCTGGCCTTTAGAAAACCTAAGTGGATACGGTGCAGTGTTTGCAGGTTCATAATGTCTCTGTTAATGAGTTCCATAATGTTGTGCTCCATAGCCTTCCAGATAACATTTGTCTGGCTTATAGGGTGAGAGTTTCCAGGACCTGTTGTAGTTCTACCCTTAATCAATTTATGTTAACATTTGCACTGAGTGTGACGAGGGTGGACAGGTTTAAGAATATTAGAGGGTCAGGCCAGGTTTGAAGGTTAGTAGGCCAAGCCAGATAGGCAGGATTAAGTTGGTTTGTACATGTGCTGAGGAGGGATGCAGAGTATATTGTGAAATAGATGCTAAGGATGAAGCCGCCAGGTAACAGGAAAAGAGGAATGCTTAAGATGAGGTTTATGGCTGTGGTGAGAGAGGACATGCAGGTGGATGGTGTGACAAGATGCAGAGGGCAGGAAGAAATGGAAAAAGATGATGTACTGTGGTGACCCCTAATGGGAGCATCTGAAAGGATAAGAAGAAGAAGACATTGTAGCTCAACCCTTGTGGACTGTGAACACCATTACTGTGTGTCATTCCACAAATATGTAACCTGTATAGAGGCTGCATCTGGACAGAGCGTTTAGGTGAGTGGTGACTTTATATGTCAGCTTGTGTATGACACAGCCAGGGACACTGTCCAGTACCTTTGCCACTGTGGTGTGTACTTTGTTAAAGATATGTTTTAACTAGAGTGTCTGTGGATCATCAGGTTTTACATTCTTCAGGTCTGGAAATGTGGCCCTTGTGTAATGTCAGGGTGGTGAAATCTGCATTCAGAGTGTCTGACAAGGAATTGGTAATGTCAGTCAGATAAGTGTACTTTGTGACCATTTACATTAACTGTGACCCAATCTGAGATTTCCCCTGTGGATTATGAACAAGAAGAAAGCTTTAGTGTTGTCTTTGGAATCCTTGCCATTTTGTATTTTGAAGCTTGCCTTGTATGCTTATTGAGGGATTGTATTTTCCCAATGATACTGACCAGAGAGGTTATCCCTTCTTGGTATGTAACTCTTTTGTGGTACAACTTCACACCTTCTATTATATATTTAGTTTATGGCAGGGGCCCATGAGACTAATGCACTTTTACTGTATAAGTGAGAATTACTTGTGTTTGTGATAGCACGGTCCATGCCACCCTGTAGGTGAATAGTGTGCATTAATAAAGGATTATGTTAACCTTAGTAATGCAAACCAATGACAGATAGCAACAACAGCATCACAAACAGCACAGTGTCAACCCATGTCATACACACACATGCGTACTCAAGTTCCAAAATGTGTATAGTACAATGCATACTGGCCACCAATAGAAACTTTGGAGTATTAACACTGGCCAATACAGGGCATGTCACCCTGCCCATGTGTCCAGTATGCATGTACAAGCAGACAGTGCGCCTCCACCATGTTCACAAATGTACACCTGCAAACCTGTGCTGCACACACCCCACACTTATTGTCCACTGTATAACACATGCTGACACAACTACACACATCAGCCAAGTGGCACATGGGCAAACAAAACACAATTGGAATAAACACTGGTGGAAACAATACAACATTGCTAATTACAGCTTTAATGCATCATGCCTGCTCAGCTACACCTTCAAGGATATCATTACACCTTACTGCTGACAACATGCTACACATTCAACCATTGGTATACTTTATTAAAGTCACCCTGTGCATCAGCACCATGTTAGCCTGTTCCTGCATCAGTGTTACAGATGACAGGAGGTGGCACAGGTTTCATCATATGCACAGGATGTGCTTGGGTTTGCCAGAGGCCTACACTTAGCCATACAATCGACATGTGTTTGTGAGTGTGTGCGTGAGGGCCATGAGTACTGTTATGGGCCAATGTTAATGTAATGTGTGTGGGTATGGTTTGCCCTAGGTTTCTGGTTTATGTGTGTGTGTGTCTGCATGCACACAGTTCCACCATGTGGCTGCCATATACAGGGATTTGTGAGACAGCTACAGACAGTACCTAGCAGGCTTTACAGATCACCATCTCTGGCCACGTATATGGAACATGTGCCTGGCAGAGGTGCTACAGACAGAATCAGGTACTAATCCAGACTGGGTACTATCCGAAGGTTGACATATGTCCACTGGATCCAGGTCCCTTTTGGAACTGGCCAGAGCCACGTGCACATGGTCTTCTAGGACGGTCTATGGACAGCCCCCCAACATTGCTGGGGCTGGTACTGGCACTACGGGAGCGGCTGTGACTTGCTGGACATCCACGGCGACCTCCAGCTGCTGATGTTACTGGCATACATCTACGTTGACATCTCAACCATCCCGCACTGTCCTGACACATGGACATGACATTGTGGAGGACATCCAATGTCTCACCCCAATGTCTATCAATGACCTCAGTGTAATTACGTATGGCACCTGCTAGGTCACGGATACTGTCATTTACAGAGGTGTTATGAGCCCTCTGTGCCCTTAGTCCCTGTCTGGTGTACCGCTCCATTCATGTCTGTGCCTCCATGACAGCCTGGAACATGCGTGTGGTAGAAAGAGGTGTGGCATGTCTGCCAGGGGCATGATGACCAGCAATGCTCTGACAAGAACCCCTGGGCATCTGCCTATGTGGTACCATTCCAGACATCTGGCTATGGCTGCTGTGTCCTGATACATGTGCCATAGATACCACACTGTCTTGGCCAGTGTCAACCATACACTGTCCCTCAGCTAAGGGCAATGGTGATGATGGATGTACAGGCAGTATGACTGTGTGCATGGATGGGGTGGAGACTTGTGTACTGTCAACTGGTGGCCCAACAACAGACCCTGACAAACCTGCCTGTGCCTCAATGCACCTATCCTCATGATCACGGTCTGTCTCAGTGACATCAGGTTCCCTGGTGTACTGAGCCAGCCCCACCTCGGCACCTGTGAAAGGAAAACAGGAAACACACTTTAAGGCCTGAACATGATGTCAGACCATATACGCACATGCACACATTCGCACATGTGCACATGCACACATGCATACATGTGCACATGCGCACATGCACACATGCACACATGTGCACATGCACGCATACACACATGCACACATGCACACACACAAAAATACACTCCTCCCTAAAGCAGACACACACACCAGTAATCTCAGAACATACACAATAGCAGGTGATGGTGGGGTACAGTATCACAAGCAAACCAGTCATATCACACATGTCAGCATGCAGGACATGTGTTGCTCAACAGCATGCAGTACAGGTGTTGACAGTCCTTGTTACTAACAGTATACATGGCTTTGATGCATGTGTTTTGTTATTAGGTGATGGGCCTCCCCCTGGAACACAATGCATACATGGACACAACATTGCTGTGCAGGTATTCAAAACTCTGTAATGTACTGTGCACCATAACTCACAGGTGTACATACCATGGCTGGATGTGTATCTGTGTGTCAGATAGGTTTCCAATGCTGATTATAGTCTCTGTGTCTTTAGCAAATAATTGTGGACACATTTTTTGCACGTGCACGATGAGTATTCACACAACATCATTAGTAGTGCATGGATAATTGATGGAATACCATTCGGCCACATACCCAATGTACGGTACTTATGGTGAGTGTAGATCATATTGCGGACATGCCAGTGTCATCCATGACATGGCATGCTAAAACACAACTGCATATTTAAACACTACACATACCCAATGTGTGTCATATGACCTAGCCACTCAATAGCATCACAATTCATATATGTGTCAGTTGTGTAAATGGTGATTTGGTATGCATATTGTTTAGAGGTGCATATGTGTGTACACATGCAAGATTAAGGTGTATAGCAATGGAAGCTATGTGTAGTACTGTGGTTACAATAACTGGATGGGGTATAATACCATAGTCCATCATCATGAAGCATCATATAGTCACTCAAGGCTTCGAATGTATCCCAAACCAGTACTAATCATGCTGTACCGGAATTGTACTACCTTGGCTACATTCACCATTTCACAACCAGTTGTTATATGAGTTTGTAAGGAGGCCAATAAGAAGCATTCTCTGACATGAATGTGTAGTGTGTTGCAGAGTGTTTAAATGCCCCATGATAGGCTCTACCCCTCAGGTATATTATGTGTAATGTGTGGATGAGGTTTTGGATACTGGAGTGTGTCTTTACAGAGGGTTTGGGAATCCTTTATGTATAGCATGTTAAAATGCTCTGTGTATGACATAGATGTGTATGTTATGTGCATGTTGAGTATCAACTGTGCCTATCCAATGGTCCCTACAGTCTAGCCACATTTGTTTGAGATGGTCTGGGTATTGCATGTGTTTGAGGCAGCTAATCACATTAGTGAGATGTGCATGGTCTTACACCAAACATGCACAGCATGCATTATGGGTAGGTGTGTTACATGTGTACATGGCCTACACCTTAACTATGACATGCACTTTTTATTTACAATAATAAATGTAGAACACACTCACCAGCATCTGTCCGCTGCCTTGATGTCACCCCAGATGGGGCCTACATAGACATGAGACAGTTTGTCAGTGGCGACAACTGTGACATTGCTACTGTGTGTTTGCAATCTTACAGTACAACAACAGTTTACATTCACAGGGCTACAGATTATGTTCCAAATGATCAGTATTGCACAGCAACAGGCTCCACATCTTTTAACAACACACTCCACATCTCCCATATGCATGATCTATCAATACAGATAACAGTAGCCTACAGATATGCCATGTTACCTGCATGCTTCATGTGTGCTTGCTGGGTGGCTCCAACCTCCATCATGGTGTATGTCTGCTGCTGTTGTTGTTGAGCAGGTGCCACCAGGCTCAGGAGCAGCTCCTCTACTCTGGTGAGGAGGGAATGGATATTAACACCACCTCTTGTTGCAAGCGGTTGTCTCCGCACATCAGCAGCATGCTGACGGACATGTCTGAGAAGATCACTGTAGTGGTGGCGTACCTGCTCATATGTCCAGTTATGCAGGCCTACCTCATTTACCCTGCGGACAACATCTTGCCACATTGCAGTATGCTCCTGCTAGTCCTGGCTGGTTCATGAGAACATGAGACTGTAGTGCTGAATCATACTGCTAGTAATTATATCATCTTCATCACTACTGTAACTGGGGTTCCTGTGATGTACCATGATCCCTGGAAGACATAAATATGAAAATATGTCTGAGCAAGTCATATGGCACATTTAACATTATACAGTACAGATATCACTGAACTGCCATATATAGCAATCTATTAGCTAACCGAGAGTGAAACACTTTAACTGCCACTTATCACTGCTCACCCCACAACTGCTTGAAAGTGCCTGGCTCACTCTCTATCTAATGAACCATGTTCTGCACAGCAACAAAATAAAATCACTATATAAGACTATACAAGAGTACCTGGCACACTGTATGCAACACGATGCACCACCTAGCCACAGCAGATATACATCAAGCTGATGTGTAAAGAAATATATCATCCATCACAATGAGTGTAAGGTCCAGTAAATGTATTATTATTATACCACACAACTTGTTAATGGCAAACCCATGGCCAAAATATGTGCACAATTGGGAATATAGGTCGCATACTGCTGTAGTACACTATGAATGTTGCTAGATAAGCAGTTATATGTTTTACCACACATATGTCAAAGGACATGTTACAGACATAACCACACACACACACATCAGGCATAATTACAGGACACAAAGTTATGACAACCCAGTTAAGCTTTCAGTATGTACTATACAGTACTGTGTGTCAGTACTTACACAACCTTAATCTTGAGAAATGTAATCTGTGATGAATACAGGGACCACACAAAACAGTGGATGCAAGCAATGTGGACATACACCATACTTTGCTGTACAGGCCCAGAGAATTTGGATTCAACGTCAGTACCAATCAATAATCATAGATCTAGTGCTTTAGCCTCCAATGACACACCCTAGTTAAAACCAAGGGACTTAATCACACTGTATGCATTTGCACTTTTTCTGACTAGCAACAGAATACAAAGCTTTTGCTAGGATCAAAGCAAGGACCCATAATACCATAATATAAACAATTTCCCACTAAGCTATCCCACGGATACATATCTTTGATGTATTCACAAACACATTGACCATCACAGTCAGTCAACAGTACAGAGAATCTATTGCAACAAGTAGATGTAGGTGTGTATGAGTATATATAACTATATATATATATATATATATATATATATATATATGTATATATACATAGGTTCATAGGTTCATAGGTAGGTACTAGGCTATTGGCCCTAGGGCCTATACAAGCCTAGCCAAAAAGGTACCCTGGCTTTCACCACCCAAGAAAATTATTTTCCTGTGCCCCTGTCAAGCAGAACCACAGAAGTGATCCCCGGGGTGAATTTCCTATTACCCATCCAATCATCAAGATTTTTCTTGAAGAGTGCTAATGAGGAGCTCTGTTTGACATAGATAGGTAGTCTGTTCCAGAGTATGGGAAGTCTCTGGGACAGGAATCTATCCGTCCAACACGTTCTGTTTATTGTGGTGACAAGGTTTAGGTCCCTAGAGCGTATAGCATGGAGGGATTGGGATTTCTTTAAGTGGAGCATGTCCAACAGCTCTGGGTTTGACATAGCTTTGTATGTTAGGCAGAGATCACCACTGAGTAGGTGATATGTGACGGAGTAAAGCTGGAGTTTTTTATGACAGTCTGCGTAAGGCATCTGTTTGAGGCCAGTAATCCTCTTTGGGAGGTATTTTTGCGGCTTTTCCAGTTGTTGCAGATGTCTTATGAGGTACATACCAAAAAGGGCATTGTACTCTATAATGGGTCAAATGAGTGATGAGTAGAGGAGAACAATGACCTCTTTTTTTCTGGATAAGAAACCTTTTGTGATGAGGTGTGCCACGTAGAAGGATTTTCTGACCACTGTGGCGATGTGATTATCAAAGGAGAGACTGCTGTCCACCTGTGTCCCAAGGTCTCTTATCACACTTTTGGTGTTAAGTAGACTACCGCCTATGTGGTAGTTCATGGGTACATAGTTTTTACCAAAGGGGATGACAATGCACTTTTTGGCATTGAGCTTGAGACCATGTCTTTGACACCAGGCATCTGTCTCAGTGAGGCCCTTTTGTAAAATGTCCACATTGTTAGGAGTTTCAATTATTGCTCCTAGTTTGCAGTCATCTGCGAATTTAGTTAGGCAAAGACCTTCTGTGTTAGCCTGTACTTCAGAGAAGTAGATACCAAACAGGAAAGGACCCAGGACTGAACCCTGTGGTACTCCACTTGTCACTGGTTTGAAGTCTGAGTTGGAGTCTGCTACTTTCATGGTGTGGGTTCTTTCAGTAAGCCAGTTGGCAGCCCATCTTGTGACATAGGGATTTATACCTAGTTTAGTGAGTTTATCTATAATTCCAGAGTGGGGGATGGTGTTGAACACCTTGGCGACATCTAGATAGGCTGTGTGAACCACCTTATAATCATCTATGGCTTTGGTGACTTCTTCAAAGAAGTCTGTTAGGTTTAGGAGACATGATCTGCCTTTTACAAACCCAAACTGTGTGGGGTCCAGAGTTTGGAGATCTCCAATATCTTTGTTTATGAGTTCCATGATGATACATTCCATGGCCTTGCAGACGAGGCTTGCCAGGCTAATGGGGCGGTAGTTCCTGGGGTCTGTTGTGCCCCCCCCCCTTTGTGGAGTGGGATAACTGTCGCGGTGCACCATTCAATGGGCACAAAGCTTGAGTTTAGGCTATGATTGAACATGGTACTTAGGTGGGGTGTCAGTTCATTCTGTAGTTCATGCAGAAGGCAGCCTGGGATGTTGTCAGGTCCCATGGATGCTGTGTTCTTGGCTTTGGAGAGTGAAGTTTTTACCTGTGCAGCCGTGATTACAGGAACTTTGCATTCTTTTGGTATAAAGATGGGCCCTTTAGGGGGTGAGAGGGGGGTAAAGTTAGCACTAAACCTATCTGCCAGGATGTCGGCAATATCAGTTGGTTCTGTATATTTAGTATCATTGTGCTGTAACTCAGAGCAGATCTGAGTGTTGCCATTGAGATTTTTGACATAGCTATAGAATGCTTTGTGGTTGTCTTTAGAATCAGTGGCAATTTTGTTTTCATAACTAGCTTTGGAGGATTTTATGAGGGATCTCAGCTTCTTACTGAGGCTGACCAGGGAGTTCCTCCAGTCATGGGATTTTTTGCAACAGTTTCTTTCTTCTGTTGTAGAGTTTGTTTATGGCAGAAGACCACCAGATTGGCTTCCTTCTTTTGGAGGATAGCATCTTGGTTCTGTTAGGTACATTTGGTACAATTGGTGTACATATACATATATATGTAGGCACATATATATTTCACCTTTCATAGTGAGAATATCAATTATACAAAGGATGTGAGGTGTACAGTAATGTAATAAAATCGCACAGTCTTGGGATAAATGCATTGAAGGTGTTCACAGTCCAGGTGGCTTTAGCAGGCCTCACTGGCTTCAACATTGCAAACTGAACAAACCACCCACAGTGTTTAACCACCAAATGCCATATGCCAGCCATGTATGCTGTCTTGTTTGTCACACACTAAAGCCTACATACAAATATGCACATACTAACCTTCACCGACATATATATCTCCACCCTTCACAAACAATTGCAATATGTCCCCTGCTCTATGCACATATACAGATGTGAATATATATGACACATATATATTTCTCCTTATGTGTGTGGCATACACACACAAGGTCCACACTGTTGTAAGTCCCTGGACCTCACACCTGAACTGTTGGGCCTTGCTGCAACACAAACAGGTGTCACATATGAACACACACTAACACTAGGGCGGGTATATATGGCTACAAATGCTAGATAAGCATACTAGACTGCTACAACAGTTGCCAGTGCTAAGCTACACTTTAATATGACTATCATGTATGTGTTGTTCTGTCACACCCATGTTTATATAATGTCAGCTCTAATCCCCCCAACAGCCATTGGCCGCACAACTGTACAGAACACAGATAACATGGATCAGATCTTTGACATTTAATGCTGAGCTACACATTTCACAGCTATGTCCCACTGCCCACAGGTACACACTGTATAGTCCATAGCAGTAGTTAAGCATAACATCTATGCATAAATAAGTACTGCTGCCACATATGAATGGTTCACATTATGTAGACTATTCTTCAATAACATCTACTACATGCCAGTAAATACATATGTGTCACATACCTTTCTTTTGTATGATTTGGTAATATTTCTTTTTCTTTTTCCTTTTCTCTGTCTCTCTCTGTCAGTCTCTGCAATAGAGTGATTGAGTTTGTTGGCAGAGATTGCAGCCTGCTTTTGTAGGTATTTGCACATGAGCATGTGATGGCCTCTGCACCAATTAGTGGCCACCATTTGCTAATTACATGCAGCCTGCTGTGTAGTAGTTGCAGTAATCACTGTCATAGCAACCGAGTACTATAAATTGCTAACTCAGGTAGGCGTTGCCCTTTCAGCTTTCCAAGATGGAGATCATCCTTGTTTGCTGTGGGCATCATTGTTTAAGACAGAAGGTTGGTATAGTTCTTATATCAGAAGCCAGGGGTGTAGCCAGACATTTACATTTTGTACTCAGACATAATGTCTCTGCTTCCAGTACCCACTTGTCAGTGTAGAAATGTACTCACCCCTCAAAATGCTACCCCAAGATACATGGAAAGATGTACTTTCTTTTCAACTTTTACAATTAATTGCCATACAAAGCTAGTTATTGAGATGTATTCCTTTGGCACAATAATTGTTTGTGAACTGCTATACTGTGAATATTCATTTACTCAGTTCTAAACAGTTTGTGCTTTTTTAGTGTTGACATTAGCACAAGCTGCTCAGAAAATCTGGACACATTTCAGTACTGTGAGTATGCTTACCTACATCCTTGGTAGACCCTGCACACACAGGTATAGTCTACATTTGGGTAGGGGTGCAGAAGTACAGAGAGCGTAAGTATTAATGTGTGGATTTTATCTTGCTGGACTTACAGGGTTGCTGTGTACATGTTAGTTTATCAAGGCAAGTAGTCTGTCTGCGTAACTCCCAACTGTGGACCTATCCACATGGTAGCCAGAGAATAGCCTGTTATTTTTTGTCTGTGCACTACACAGGTCTTTTCAGCAATAGAGAAATGGCATTGTTACAGTTGCTTGCTACCAGTACATGGCTACATCCATTTGTATTTCAGTGTTGTATTCCTACATAAGGGTATGCTTCTGAAACTCCTTCCAAAGCTATTTGCACAGTGTGTAACTGCAGAAAGGCTGATATGCCTCTGTGTTTCTGCCTCTGCCAGACCTCTCAAACACTCAGGCACATATTTGAACAGACTCAGGGAAAAGTAAAGAAAAAGTCAGGGACACCTTTAAGATATTAGTGCCATTAAGTTGAAACATGGGATTGGGAGTATGGCCTAATGGTTAACGTGTTTGCCTTACAAACACAAGGTTCAGGGTTTGAGTCTCACAAGTGATAATTGGCTAGGCTTAAAATGGCTCGCAAGGGCAGTTAGCTTAGTACTAATCTATGAACCTATGAACCTATGAACATTGAGAGAATCAGAGCATATGAATTAATACACCTTTTCTGAAGTAAAAGAAGTGTCTAACTCTTAATTATTGTAATTATTCATTAAGTGTAATTCACCACCTTTCTGCCCAAAGTCAGTAGTTTTAGGAGGGATTCAGATGGACAGAGCTAAAATTTGTGTCAAAATCAGGGACATCCCTGAAAATTAGGGAAAATTAGGCCTCTGCCCTAAGCAGATATGCCAGTGTTTGTCGTGCTGTGATACTGTGTGGGGTTGTAAAGTGATGGTGTAACATTATTTCCTGCTAGAATGGCTGCTTCTCTTATCACAGTCATGTAATGTAATCCCACAACAACTGTTGGTAAAGATCCACAGAACAAGTTTTGTGGTATAGCATTCCTATTTTTCCTTTACATTCACTCATTCTGAAGGATGATATATTTATTTCAGCACCAACTTGTTGTATATCTACCGTGACTTGGTGGTACTTCATGTTGTGTAGTGTGTACAAGGTCTGGGGTTCGAGACTGACAGAGGTGTTTTATTTTGCTCCTGAGCAGAACAAGGGCCTTCACATACAGAGTGACTAAGGCACTTTTAAGCAGTTGTAAGCGGGTTTGCGTGATGCTTAGCAATGCTTAGCTAAGCGCAAACAAGAGCACACTCGCCCAAACCTACTAACTACTGCTTAATAGTGCTTACTTCTGCTAACCCCCACTCTCATTTCTTTGAAAGAAAAGAAAAATGGGGAGATAGGAAAGTGATAAAAAAGGGGCACAAAGAGGGAAAGACAGTATGGAAAATAGCTCGGGATGTGCAAGACGGGTGTAGGGAAGTTCCATAGTTGCCCATTTCTTTAACAGCAACAGTTGTGCATATGGAATAAATTTGGAGGTAGATATGAAACCTTCAACCCCTGAGAGAGGGATGAGGACAACACAATATGTTGTAATGCCAATTAAATTACATTTTATGTGCCCAGTGGACATGTGTGCAAAATGGGCAGCTATGTATGGGGCGTAATTTTTTTTGGGAGCAGATTGCCCTTTTCTTTCAGGTGAGAGTGGAATGTGGGTTAGGGGAAGTAGGTATATTTGGGGAGGTAGGTTGGGGAGGTAAACAGACAAGACAAACAAGACACATACAGGGCGGTATATGACACATGTGGTGGGTGAACACCTTTGACGGGAGGGATGTTTGAAAATCGCAAGCCCATGAGCCCACAGATGGAAACAGTGGGACTGAGGTCCCCACCCATGGGCAGTCACCACTGCAACTTCACAGCTCAGAGGGTGGCTGTGCTGGGGGCTATGTAGAAGGGCAGGCTGACCTGGGAGTTGCACCACTCGTGCCTCAAGCTGGCATAGAGGTTCTGCAATGGAAAGTTCAATCTCTCTACGCACCACAGCCCGGACTGTTCAAGGGTGGTAGGTGTCCCTCTTCCTCCCTCGCTTGCACGGGGGGCTGAGCCCCATCTCCTGCAGCGCATCCATCCGAAGGTGGCACAGGGCCAACGGAGGAGGAGAAGGTCCCAGGCTGGGCACCGGACCTGCTGGTGCCAGGTGCCATGGCCAGCTGAGGTGGGACAGGTGGGTCCGCTGGGACCGGCCTTCCCATATGAACTATGTTTTGGAGAGTTTAATAAAGATATGGGTTAGTAAAGTCAACAGCATTCCCAATTAGTTATAACAGCATGCAGAAGTATTCCCATTAACCCAACACACCATATTTTCAACAGTTGAAAAGCAAGCATAACACATGCATATATAGAACAATAGTGGACATTACAACAGCATGCAGGTTGAATTGATGGCAACAGGCCACCAATATTGTGGTATTTTAACAGGGCACATGCATAGAAATAAATGCAAATATTTATAAACCAATAGGACATATGTCCCAACAAATGTTTTGAGATTAGACATACCGATTGAGGTGTGGAATTGCATTTTTATGCACATACAGTAGGGTGGAAAAATATAGCTCAATTAACAACTTATATATCCTTCTAATTTTCACTACATTCCTATTAACTGCAGTTATATGTCCCTTACATGTATTATTACACTACCCAATGTCCTTATATTGTGCAACTGGATTTTGCTAGATCATTATATACATGAGCTGTATCTTACATACAAACTGTCCAAGATGCAGATGTTACTGCTACATATTTTGAGAGTTGCTCACACACACACACCACTGCTAAGATGGTACACTGACAGCTCTACTTTCATATAGTTATCTAGATATGTTCAGGTGAAAGTATCAGTTATATATTAACAGCTCCCTACATTTCTGGCAGCACACTGACATTTCTGGGGAACACAATACCAAGCTACTCATGTGCCAGATTAACCTGTACATGCTGGGCATGAACCAACAGTTGAGGGCTATAAATTTGCATAAAAGCTACTGGCACTCCCTTCATCCACGTTATATGGGCCTACCCAAGTGTGGTTTAACACTGCTTAATACAACAGTACTATTTGTAAAATGCAACAGTACAACAATATATCAAAGAAAATGACACAGACGCACTCCAGGAATTATACATTTATTAAAGGATTATTACACCTTTATTTATTGGGTTAAAACACTTTTTGAAGGCTCTCTCATTTATTTTATATAACAGTACATGCAGAATAATTACTAACCTGCCTGATGATGCAGCCTTTGCAACCTATCTTCATGAGCTTGCTGATTCATAGCCCGGACACCTGCAGCTGTGAAGTAAATGCAGTGATATTGAGACATACCTATCCATAGTATAGACAAGCATAGCAATTCTTAACTACTTAATACAATGGCTACTTACTCAGTACTGGGGCATTAGACATCGCACGGGATTCCTGGATCGACTGGTCCAGTTAATCCTTCTTCGTCGCTTCAGGTCAGAATAATGGTGTCTGACCTGCTCACCAGTCCGAGGAATGCCAGTGGCACTGGTGAGATCATGAGCAAGACTGTTCCAGGCCTCTGTTTTATATTGGGTGCCCTGGTACTGGCCCTGCAGGAGTCTTTCCTCATTATTGTGGACAAGGAGCTAAACCATTACTTTGGACTCCTCAATGCCCCAGCTTTGCACTCAAAATCGAGTGCCTTCTCCAACACCGGCCATGCTGACTGCAGAAGGGAGCTACAACCAGTTATGGCAAGTATTCCTGCCTGTGGAGCTTAAATATGCCTCATTTCCCGCACTTATTTGTGATTGGCCAGTTTTGAAAAAACTCAGCTGTAGGCACACCTGCTTAGCTGATGTTGGCAATGTTTAAAATTCCTTTGATAGATATGTCTCTGTTGAAAGTGCATGGTTATGAAATGCTGTCATGGCTTAGTGGTTATGTACTGTGACTATAGTGCACAGTATCCTGAGTGTGAGCCCTGTCACTGCTTTTTATTTTCCTGCTGGCCAGACCTGAATGGTTAAGGTATAGCCATGTGGCCGTGTTTAGCCGACTTTGCCCAATGTTGTGCGACGTTGCCCGGCGTTGCGCTGGTTAGTGTGGTGCGCAGATGCACGCAAATACATTGAGCTTGTTAACACAGTGCTCAGCTATGAGCAATTGGATTTAAATATGCTCAATACTGGTAAAATGTGCTTAGCAGTGCTTTATATTGGTTAAAATAAGTTACTCATGCCTCAGAATGCATAATCATTTCACCTTCATATATATATATATATATATATATATATATATATATATATATATATATATATATATTTATATAATTTGTTCACTACTACATATAACATTTGAATGCTTTTTATAAAACTTATACATGATAAATGTCAGGAAATATTTTTGTATACAGATTTCCAACAGAAAATGGAACATGCAGTAGTGGGACTCGAACCGGGAATAATTCCTCTTTGTGCGAAGGCTCTAACCACTACGCTATTGCTATTTTGCTTAATTTGCATATATTTTTCTTATTATCCTCTTCGGTGTCTAAGCTGCAAACTGTAGCTAAGCAATGGGCAAACACGTGCAAATACGGGCAGCTATATCAGAAATAAAACAAAAAAAATAAATCAATTTCTTTTAATTTTTAAATTTGTACAAGATTTAACATATGGGGGAGTGTAGTGTTACAATGTACACATGTGAGCGGACTTGCTCATGTAACTCGACATTTCTCGAGTTTCGTCATTGCAGGGGTGTGGATTTTTGGACTGCTCGGCAGTCCGACATGCCCCCTACACTCATCCACGCTCCGTGTAAGCTTTAGAGTTGAGGCAGTGTGCCCTCATTAATATGCATGGCGCACTGCCGTCATACTCTTAGACTGGTGCTTCCGTGTAAGACTAATATAGTCTTACATGGAAGATTAGTAAACCCTGGGGATGGTTTATAATAACATATGCTTTTATTGAAATTTTATTTAAAAGCTCCTTTAAAAGCTTAGTGAAATGTTTTAATTAGTTTTAGTTAATTTATTGTCTTTTACATTCTGTTGGCTGATCATGCTTTCTAATTGGATGATGATGGTAGTGTTTATTCATTGTAGTTGTGATGTTTTGTTGTTCTGATGAAGTTCATTTATGTGAACGAAAGCACTAAACTTTTATTATTTTATCTCAATAAAATGTGGCAATAATTCAAGTAAACCGATCAGGTGCCGGTCCTGGCTTGTTCTTGGTATTGTTAAAGACACTCTAAATTGGCCATAGGTGTGACTGTGCATGTGAGTGTGTAGTGTGGAAGAACTACCATGGCAGGGCTAGCTACCCTGTAAACCTTGTCTCTAGATGATTGTCATTGGTGAAGTAACACCCTGACCCCATGTTCAAAAATGGGAAAAGGGGTTGTGGATAGATGGACAGAGTAGTTTGAGAGATGATGAGTCTAATTCCATTAACTTCAGGCATTATCATTCTTGCTACACATTTCTGTGTGAAATATGCAAATCTTTATATTTGTGTAATATAGTTAATGCATATGAATTTAAATTCACCAGTCTACTGACAGAAGATATTAAGATTCTGTATATATATATATATATATATATATATATATATATATATATATATATATATATATATATATATATATATATATATATATATATATATATATATATATATATATATATATATATATATATATATATATATATATATATATATATATATATATATATATATATATGTATATTACCCTGTTCTCAAAAAATACAATTTTCTGCTATTTAAGTGTTACTTTAAATAATATACCTCTTACTTACACTCACAGTTAAACTTCTGTATTGATGCATCTGCATAGTTGGTCATTAATATAATGGAAAAATTAAGAATAGGCCCATTTAGTGTAACTCTTGCATAAAAAAACTGTAAGAAAAAAAGACCTGCTGTATAAAACAGATCCCATACTCTCAAGCCAAAAAGGCCTACACTTGGTCTCCAAAAACCTCAAGCATGCCATTAAAACGTGTAAGGCTAGCTTTAAAATCAGGGAGGTTATTTCTTCCAAATACAACTAGAAGGTTTTTTTCAGTTACATTAGGAAACTTAGATTTATCATTCAGTACTGCTGTGAGCTGACATCTAATGATATAACTCATTTTCACCCCAAAACCAACACCAACTTCATACTTAACAAATTCAGCAGACATTTCACCTGCCCACTCAACACACTGCCCCCTCCATTTCCTCAAAACTGCTTGTCTTTGTGAGAGCTCTCTTGACCAAGCTCTGTCAGAACTACCTAAAACACTGGTTCAGTGGATTCTGATGACATCCCTGGCTGCCTGTTGATGAGTATAAAATGTAGCTTCGCTGATCCCTCTAAACCATGTTCAACTTAAGCTTCTCCACTGGATACATCTCAGATATTTGAACAGCTTCCATAGTGGCATCATTAATTGCAGCAATTACACACCCATTACATTTTTCTAATATCATGTGTAAGGTCATGGAATGTATCATTACCAAAACCATAAGCAATGAAATGGAAGACCTAGAATCCTTTGACCCAAACTAGCCTGGCCTTGTAAAAGGTAAGCTGGTGGGTTTCTTCAAAAGGGTTAATGCTATTGGCAAAGGCCAGTCTGTCCACACCTACATGTCTGGATCTGTTCAAAGCCTTCATCACCATCACTTATGCAAGTGTTATTGATAATCTTACCAGCTTAAACTTATACCCATTCATTAACCACTGGATAGCTGATTGATTCACCAGAAGAACATATCGGGTTAGGGTTTATGGAACGTCTTCCCTACAAAATAATATCAATGGTACCTTTCCTCAGAGCTCAGTGCTGGGCCCTTTCCTCTTTGGTATCTACTTTACTGATGTGAAAGCAAAAGTGAAATGGCTATTACTGATAAAGTTTGCATTGACCACATGTTTTGTGTTGTGAACTCCTCCACTGAAACCCAGATACTTGAGCAAGAGCTTGAAAAGACCAACAAATAGTGTAAGAACCATGGGCTCAAACTCAATGCTAGAAAGTGCAGTAAGGTCATAACTGGGAAGCACAACTTCCTACTTCTTACCTTCTAATGGACACCCCATTGAAAGTGACACAGTATTAGAGGTCTGGGCACCAGTATTGATAATAGACTTTCCTGTGACCACCATGTATCCTTCATAATTAAAAACAAAACAGGAGCAGAATTGATGAAGGAAAAATCTATATAAAATGAAATAAACAGTCAGGCAGACAGGATAAAACACATAAAAACTTTTAATACAAAAACAAAACTAAAAATAAGATAAAAGATGAGTGCTTTCGCATCAAAATTAGATGCTTCATCAGATCTGCAGCAATGAAATAAACAGAGCATTTAAGGCATTACCTTAGACCACGTGATTTGAGTACAGGTTTTACAGGTATATAATCATTCAACCCTTTGCCCCTAGTGGCCTGTAAAATAATCATCCATTTAATCTTAGTGCACTCAGTATGAGTCCTAATATCGCCCCCTCTAGGGCTAACATAATCAAGGTCAAGTTTCAAGTTGAGCTTCTGAAGAAGTTCTTTACCAAAGTGAACAAAAGCGCTTAGAATGATGTGTTTTTGGATGTAATAAATTCTGGTTCATAATTCCTGAGTAGTGTTTTTTTTTTTTATTCATTTTATATATATTTTTTCCTTCATCGGTTCTGCTCCTGTTTTGTTTTGGTTTGATTTTTCCTTTTGGAGCATGGCTGAAGGTGGCATTCAAGAACTTGATTACTAAACTGCTATGTTCAATGGATGATTTTGATCGAGTTTTGGGTCTAGTGGAGAACCTTTTACTAAAGATGGACCTGAATGGCATTGAGGTACCGCTTGAATCAGACATGGTAGAGTCTGTTTACTTTAAACCTTTGTTTCGGACAATAGAGAACAATTTATATCATCTGAAAAGAATTCAGTGGCAGAGATTACACATGGAAGCATGTTTGAAGCATAAAAACATTCAGAGAGGGCTCTGGGTGTGTAAAATGCCTACTTATGGCAATACTTACCCAGATTTGCTGAGAGATTGGCAAACTTTCAATCTGGAAATGAGCTTTGGCTACATCTGTTTATTGCTCAAGTTTTTTTCAGTTAGCCGTGTTTTTGTATTAAAAGCTTTTATGTGTTTTATACTATCTGCCTGACCATTTATTTCATTTTATATAGCCTTCATAATTAAGAAATCATTTTAGACATCATAATTAATCTCTGGGGGCATAGCTTTTATATGGACCTTGTTTCCTTGTGTACACATCTCATCAAGTCCATTACTGAATACAATGCACCCTTTATCATGTACCTGTCCAAAGACCTAACCCAATACAAAAGACCTCAAAGATCCTAAACCAAGAAAATAGCTGTTTTCTCCTTAAGCCACCAGTACAGACTAGATGTTCTTTTATTATGTTCTACAGTGGATATAAAAAGTTTACACACCCCTGTTAAAATGCCAGGTTTTTGTGATATAAACAAATGAGACCACAATAAATAATTTCAAAACTTTTTCCACATTTAATGTGACCTATAATATGTACAATTCAATTGAAAAATAAGTCTGTTAGGGGAAAAATATAAAAAATAAAAAACGTACAATATGCTGGTTGCATAAGTGTGCACACCCTTAAACTAATACTTTATTGTGTGTGCACACCGTTAAACTAATACTTTGTTGAAGCACCTTTTGATTTAATTATAACATTCAGTCTTCTTGGGTAGGAGTCTAGCAGCATGGCACATCTTGACTTGACAATATTTGCCCACTCTTCCTTGCAATAGCACTCCAAATCTGTCAGATTGTGAGGGCATCTCTTGTGCACAGCCCTCTTCAAGTCATCCCACAGATTTTCTATTGGATTTAGGTCTGGGCTCTGGCTGGATCATTCCAAAACTTTAATTTTCTTCTGGTGAAGCCATTCTTTTGTTGATTTGAATGTATGGTGGTATGTCCAGTTCTTTGCAACGTTACTGTTGTCACATATTTTCTCCACTTTTTGATGACTGTCTTCACTGTGTTCCATGGTATATCCAATGCTGTGGAAATTTTTTGTACCCTTCTCCTGTCTGATGCCTTTCAACAATGAGATCCCTTTGATGCTTTGTAAGCTCTCTGCGAACCATGGGTTTTGCTGTAACAGGCAACTGAGTAAATGTCAGAAAAATCCTACTAGGATAGCTAAACTTTATTTGCAGTTAATCAGAGTCTCTTTAATTGATGGCAGTTGTGTACCCAAGAAGACTGAATGCTGTTATTAAATCAAAAAGTGCTTCAACAAAGTATTAGTTTAAGGGTGCGCACACGCAACAAAGTAATAGTTTAAGAGTGTGCACACTTATGCAACCAGCGTATTGTACTTTTTAAATTTTTTATATTTTTCCCCCTAACAGATTTGTTTGTTTTTCAATTGAATTGTATAAGTTATAGGTCACATTAAATGTGGGAAAAGTTTTGAAATTATTTATTGTGGTCTCATTTTTTTACATCACAAAAACTGGGATTTTAACAGGGGTGTGTAAACGTTTTATATTCACTGTATGTCATACAGACTCCTCCATGGTGACTGCTGCCCCCCACCCTACTTGAGTGCCTTCAGCTCTGCAAAACTAGTGTTACCACAAATGTCCATAAGAAAGGCATCAAATTCCATCAGCAAATAAACAGGAGCTGCTGGCATGATAGATGTCTCATCAAATGAATTCCCTACCAATGGAACAGAATCATGCTGCATATCAAGCAAAATGAGACCTTAGCCTCCTGATTGAATAGATATGAATACATTCACCTCTGGATTGCATTTACAGATCTCTGTGATAAGAGTAGATGCCATATCTCTTTCAATTAATTATTATGGCTAGGCTTCACAATGGTATATTGGCTGCAGGCTTAGTAACTATCTATTAATCTATGGATAATGCTGTTGACGTCCCATCTGTTAAAGTATTTTCACAGACCTATAGTGTCAAGGAGGCAGTGTATAACATTGCTACAGCATGGTCAAAAATTAGATGTGATAGATTTTTCAGGCTCTGGAGCAAGCAGTTGCTTAACATATATGCACCAGACACTGTGGCTACACTTGAACTTACTATTAGAGTGAGAATTTGTCCAGCACCATCTGTGGAGAGGAACAGATAACCGCAGAGGACTAGGCATAGCATCTCACAGGATGTCTGTAGGAGCTGACTGGTGAAGAACTCATATTTGATAAAAGCAGATTTGCTGAAGAGAGAAGGGGAGAAGTCAGTGATAGCAGGGAGATTTCCATATATTTACCGAAGTGCATATATCATCTGTGACCTTCCTGTGGAATCTAATGTAAGCAATTAAAGCTTTGCTTAGTGTCACTCCACGTGGGCCAGCAGAGTAATCCAGGCTGCAGAGAGCTGAATAAGCGACTTTTCTTGATACTAAGTATATTTTTTGTTGCTTTCCACATCTGAATACCTAGCAACTGTATTTCGCCTGCCTTTCTGTTACATTGAAGCTGTTTTTACTGCATTTAACTTAATATTGCACTTGGAATCCTTGTTTGTTACTATTTGACTGTATTTGTAGCAAATTCTTCTGTGTAAGCTGTAGTAGCTGATTCATAGCATTTATAAGTGTTTGCTGTACCTGTTTCTGCCTGTTTTGTGCAAAAAAGAGGAAAAACTATCTCTTGTTTTTCCTGCTTTACTAGTTTAGTCCAGTTTCAGAGTTGCTGATTCCTGGGCTTTGGTTGTAGTTCCTGTGTACTGTTTCCTTGCCTTATTTGGGGAAGGAAGCTACCTTGCTTTCCTGCTTTACTAGTTTAGTCCAGTTTCAGAGTTGCTGATTCCTGGGCTTTGGTTGTAGTTCCTGTGTACTGTTTCCTTGCCTTATTTGGGGAAGGGAAGCTACCTTGCTTACCAGTGGAGTGGGAAGCATTGAGCTGCCTTTGTCCAGTTTTGTGAGGTTTCAGCCAGTAACTAGTAGTTTATTGGTCGTTTTGGGCCAGTTTCTAGCTTTTCCAGCCCCTGGTATAAAACTTTCAGCTTGTACCTACTCAGCACAGACTCCACGTGGGCCAGCAGAGTAATCCAGGCTGCAGAGAGCTGAATAAGCGACTTTTCTTGATACTAAGTATATTTTTTGTTGCTTTCCACATCTGAATACCTAGCAACTGTATTTAAACTGCCTTTCTGTTACATTGAAGCTGTTTTTACTGCATTTAACTTAATATTGCACTTGGAATCCTTGTTTGTTACTATTTGACTGTATTTGTAGCAAATTCTTCTGTGTAAGCTGTAGTAGCTGATTCATAGCATTTATAAGTGTTTGCTGTACCTGTTTCTGCCTGTTTTGTGAAAAAAAAGAAAAAAAAATATCTCTTGTTTTTCCTGCTTTACTAGTTTAGTCCAGTTTCAGAGTTGCTGATTCCTGATCTCTGGTTGTAGTTCCTGTGTACTGTTTCCTTGCCTTATTTGGGGGAAGGGAAGCTACCTTGCTTTCCTGCTTTACTAGTTTAGTCCAGTTTCAGAGTTGCTGATTCCTGGGCTTTGGTTGTAGTTCCTGTGTACTGTTTCCTTGCCTTATTTGGGGAAGGGAGGCTACCTTGCTTACCAGTGGGAGTGGGAAGCATTGAGCTGCCTTTGTCCAGTTTTGTGAGGTTTCAGCCAGTAACTAGTAGTTTATTGGTCATTTTGGGCCAGTTTCTAGCTTTTCCAGCCCCTGGTATAAAACTTTCAGCTTGTACCTACTCAGCACAGACTCCATGGGCCAGCAGAGTAATCCAGGCTGCAGAGAGCTGAATAAGCGACTTTTCTTGATACTAAGTATATTTTTGTTGCTTTCCACATCTGAATACCTAGCAACTGTATTTAGCCTGCCTTTCTGTTACATTGAAGCTGTTTTACTGCAATTAACTTAATATTGCACTTGGAATCCTTGTTTGTTACTATTTGACTGTATTTGTAACAAATTCTTCTGTGTAAGCTGTAGTAGCTGATTCATAGCATTTATAAGTGTTTGCTGTACCTGTTTCTGCCTGTTTTGTGAAAAAAAAAAAAAAAAAATATCTCTTGTTTTCCTGCTTTACTAGTTTAGTCCAGTTTCAGAGTTGCTGATTCCTGGGCTTTGGTTGTAGTTCCTGTGTACTGTTTCCTTGCCTTATTTGGGGAAGGAAGCTACCTGCTTTCCTGCTTTACTAGTTTAGTCCAGTTTCAGAGTTGCTGATTCCTGGGCTTTGGTTGTAGTTCCTGTGTACTGTTTCCTTGCCTTATTGGGGGGAGGGGAGGCTACCTTGCTTACCAGTGGGGGTGGGAAGCATTGAGCTGCCTTTGTCCAGTTTTGTGAGGTTTCAGCCAGTAACTAGTAGTTTATTGGTCGTTTTGGGCCAGTTTCTAGCTTTTCCAGCCCCTGGTATAAAACTTTCAGCTTGTACCTACTCAGCACAGACTCCACGTGGGCCAGCAGAGTAATCCAGGCTGCAGAGAGCTGAATAAGCGACTTTTCTTGATACTAAGTATATTTTTGTTGCTTTCCACATCTGAATACCTAGCAACTGTATTTCGCCTGCCTTTCTGTTACATTGAAGCTGTTTTACTGCATTTAACTTAATATTGCACTTGGAATCCTTGTTTGTTACTATTTGACTGTATTTGTAGCAAATTCTTCTGTGTAAGCTGTAGTAGCTGATTCATAGCATTTATAAGTGTTTGCTGTACCTGTTTCTGCCTGTTTTGTGAAAAAAAAAAAAAAAGAAAAAATATCTCTTGTTTTTCCTGCTTTACTAGTTTAGTCCAGTTTCAGAGTTGCTGATTCCTGGGCTTTGGTTGTAGTTCCTGTGTACTGTTTCCTTGCCTTATTTGGGGAAGGAAGCTACCTTGCTTTCCTGCTTTACTAGTTTAGTCCAGTTTCAGAGTTGCTGATTCCTGGGCTTTGGTTGTAGTTCCTGTGTACTGTTTCCTTGCCTTATTTGGGGAAGGAAGCTACCTTGCTTACCAGTGGGAGTGGGAAGCATTGAGCTGCCTTTTGTCCAGTTTTGTGAGGTTTCAGCCAGTAACTAGTAGTTTATTGGTCGTTTTGGGCCAGTTTCTAGCTTTTCCAGCCCCTGGTATAAAACTTTCAGCTTGTACCTACTCAGCACAGACTCCACGTGGGCCAGCAGAGTAATCCAGGCTGCAGAGAGCTGAATAAGCGACTTTTCTTGATACTAAGTATAGTTTTTGTTGCTTTCCACATCTGAATACCTACCAACTGTATTTCGCCTGCCTTTCTGTTACATTGAAGCTGTTTTACTGCATTTAACTTAATATTGCACTTGGAATCCTTGTTTGTTACTATTTGACTGTATTTGTAGCAAATTCTTCTGTGTAAGCTGTAGTAGCTGATTCATAGCATTTATAAGTGTTTGCTGTACCTGTTTCTGCCTGTTTTGTGAAAAAAAAAAAAAAGAAAAAAATATCTCTTGTTTTTCCTGCTTTACTAGTTTAGTCCAGTTTCAGAGTTGCTGATTCCTGGGCTTTGGTTGTAGTTCCTGTGTACTGTTTCCTTGCCTTATTTGGGGAAGGAAGCTACCTTGCTTTCCTGCTTTACTAGTTTAGTCCAGTTTCAGAGTTGCTGATTCCTGGGCTTTGGTTGTAGTTCCTGTGTACTGTTTCCTTGCCTTATTTGGGGAAGGGAAGCTACCTTGCTTACCAGTGGGAGTGGGAAGCATTGAGCTGCCTTTTGTCCAGTTTTGTGAGGTTTCATCCAGTAACTAGTAGTTTATTGGTCGTTTTGGGCCAGTTTCTAGCTTTTTCCAGCCCCCTGGTATAAAACTTTCAGCTTGTACCTACTCAGCACAGACTCCACGTGGGCCAGCAGAGTAATCCAGGCTGCAGAGAGCTGAATAAGCGACTTTTCTTGATACTAAGTTTATTTTTTGTTGCTTTCCACATCTGAATACCTACCAACTGTATTTCACATGCCTTTCTGTTACATTGAAGCTGTTTTACTGCAATTAACTTAATATTGCACTTGGAATCCTTGTTTGTTACTATTTGACTGTATTTGTAGCAAATTCTTCTGTGTAAGCTGTAGTAGCTGATTCATAGCATTTATAAGTGTTTGCTGTACCTGTTTCTGCCTGTTTTGTGAAAAAAGAAAAAAAGAAAAAATATCTCTTGTTTTTCCTGCTTTACTAGTTTAGTCCAGTTTCAGAGTTGCTGATTCCTGGGCTTTGGTTGTAGTTCCTGTGTACTGTTTCCTTGCCTTATTTGGGGAAGGGAAGCTACCTTGCTTTCCTGCTTTACTAGTTTAGTCCAGTTTCAGAGTTGCTGATTCCTGGGCTTTGGTTGTAGTTCCTGTGTACTGTTTCCTTGCCTTATTTGGGGAAGGGAGGCTACCTTGCTTACCAGTGGGAGTGGGAAGCATTGAGCTGCCTTTGTCCAGTTTTGTGAGGTTTCAGCCAGTAACTAGTAGTTTATTGGTCGTTTTGGGCCAGTTTCTAGCTTTTCCAGCCCCTGGTATAAAACTTTCAGCTTGTACCTACTCAGCACAGACTCCACGTGGGCCAGCAGAGTAATCCAGGCTGCAGAGAGCTGAATAAGCGACTTTTCTTGATACTAAGTATATTTTTGTTGCTTTCCACATCTGAATACCTACCAACTGTATTTCGCCTGCCTTTCTGTTACATTGAAGCTGTTTTACTGCAATTAACTTAATATTGCACTTGGAATCCTTGTTTGTTACTATTTGACTGTATTTGTAGCAAATTCTTCTGTGTAAGCTGTAGTAGCTGATTCATAGCATTTATAAGTGTTTGCTGTACCTGTTTCTGCCTGTTTTGTGAAAAAAAGAAAAAAGAAAAAATATCTCTTGTTTTCCTGCTTTACTAGTTTAGTCCAGTTTCAGAGTTGCTGATTCCTGGGCTTTGGTTGTAGTTCCTGTGTACTGTTTCCTTGCCTTATTTGGGGAAGGAAGCTACCTTGCTTTCCTGCTTTACTAGTTTAGTCCAGTTTCAGAGTTGCTGATTCCTGGGCTTTGGTTGTAGTTCCTGTGTACTGTTTCCTTGCCTTATTTGGGGAAGGGAGGCTACCTTGCTTACCAGTGGGAGTGGGAAGCATTGAGCTGCCTTTGTCCAGTTTTGTGAGGTTTCAGCCAGTAACTAGTAGTTTATTGGTCGTTTTGGGCCAGTTTCTAGCTTTTCCAGCCCCTGGTATAAAAAGCGCTAAGCAGCGTTAAGCCCGATTTTAAGCGATTTAGCGGAGCTGCCACTGTTGCACACTAGGGCAGTGCGGTTAAGCAGGTTTAAACTATTCGGCTACCTAAAGTCCACTCTTCAAATTTTCCCTTAAAACTACCTTCCTCGAACTATACTACTGATCAAATCAGCGTATCCTATAACTAAAAGATCAACTCTACTTGACTCCAAGTAGACTATTCTCTATCTATTAAACCTAGCACTTGCTCCTACAGTACTTATTACCTTGATACGGCACTCTTGTCATAGATAGTACCCCAAAAGGCAACCCCCATTTCTCGGTCACCCACGTCCCGGAATCTTTTTAAAGTTTTTCGTCTACCCTTCTAGCATGTCGAGGATCAGTTGCTAGTGTCCTCTCCTGCTCAGCTGGTGAACCTGGGAATATTGAGGCAATGTTTCAATTGCCTCATGTACCTGAACAACCCTTTCCTCCTCCCACAAAACACAAATACATGCGAGAGATGCAACTATCACGGCCAAACTGGAGGCTGAGCTCTCTCAACATAGGACTGGCAAGACTAGTCAGGAGGAGAAGGTTACCACACACACTATAGACCCAGTCTCACATAGTACCATTACAACCTCAAATCATACACATAAACACACAAAGACATACTCGGAGGCTCTGATCAAAAATCTACCAAAACAGCAGAGGCCACCAAAGCAGACACCCAAACAACCACCACCTCAGAACACAACACCCGCAACACATAGACCTCACAGTCAGAGTGTCAAACAGTCACAGCCCTTAAGGCCAAACACAATGCCAGACACACTAGTCATTGGTGACTCCATAGTCAGACACACTGATGTCCCGCTCACCAGACTGAGTAAGGAGAAGGTCACAGTAAGCTGCCTGTCGGGCGCTAGAATCCGCCACATAACGCAAGCACTCAGGTCTCTCAACAGCAGGTACAAATATGACTCAGTCATTGTCCACGCTGGTGTAAACGACCTGAGGCGTACCTCCTTGGACTACATGAAAAGAGACATTGAGGAGCTCTCTGATTATGTAGCCCAGGCAGGTATGACCCTGACCTTGAGCAGTATCCTACCTTCACCAAGAATGATGCCACAATACAGAGATAAGATGATCAGCTTTAACAATTGGCTTAAACACTGGTGTCATTCAAAGGGGATCCAGTATCTGTCTTCCTGGGATGACATGCTGGACAAGCCACGCTGCTTCGCAAGGGACGGCTTGCACCTGTCACCCTGGGATTCGGATATTGGCAAAGGCTCTTGCCACCCCATAGTGCCTTTTTAGGCAAGGCTCAAATTCTAAACCTACCACCCTAGAACACAAAAAGGAAAAAACTAAGGGTAATGCTGCTCAATGCCAGAAGTCTAAATCTCAAAATGCACGCACTCGAGGCCCTTCTCAGTATGGAGAACATCGATGTCTGTGCTGTGACAGAAACCTGGTTCAAGGCTCCTGAGAGCACCCCAGCTATCAGGTTTTACCTCATATCATGCGTTCCGGCCCCAAAATCCGGACAATACCAAGAAAGGAGGGGTATCCATATTCATCAAGGACACCCACACCTCAAGACTGGTGGCAATGCCCGATGCATCGGAGACCATCCAGGTGCAATTAACCATAGGCAAGACTGCTCTGCAAATTGTAGCATGTTACAGGCCACCCTCACAAACTCAGGAAACTCACATGGCCTTCCTGAAAACACTAGAGGGATAAATGTATCACCAAACACCATCATACTAGGTGACTTCAATTACCCTAATATAGACTGGGAACACTACTCAAGCCCAAACACCCTAGCCCAAAAGTTCCTGGAATTCATAAACTCAAATGCCATGGAACAACTAGTCACCATCCCCACAAGAGGAGATAACATACTTGATCTCATCATCACGAACATGGGAGCACAATGTTCAACACCGGAAGTATACCCCTCACTGGTGAGATCAGATCACAAACTAATCTCGCTGGAGGTCCTCATCCCACCCCCACCTGAAATAAAAAGACCACAGTAAAGAACTTCACAAAAGCCGACTTCACACTTCTAAAGACTAGTGTGGTCTCCTTTCAGGCCCCGAGCGTGGAAAACAATACTCAAGCCGCTGAATCACTTACAAACGCCTTCTACCAGCACCTGCAGGACTGCATGGATAAGGCAATCCCAAGCAAAACAAAGACTCTTTGTACCAAAGGCAAGCGTCCAGTCTGGTGGACCCCAGCCATAAACAAACTCTACAACAAAGGAGGAAGCTACTACAAGATAGAGCAAAATCCTTAAAAGGTAAGACACCCTTGATCACTATAAGTAAAAACTAAGAGCTCTCATAAAATCATCCAAAGCAAATTTCGAGAGAAAAATAGCTAAAGACTCAAAAGACAATCATAAGGCCTTCTTTAGCTATGTTAGAAACCTAGGAGGAAACTCCCAGATATGCTCAGAACTAGTTCAAAATGATGTGAAGATTACTGATCCTACAGACATTGCCAACATACTGGCTGACAGGTTCAGTGCAAACTTCTCCCCTCCCCAAAGGAGAGATATCTATACCAAATGAGTGCAGCCCCCAAACATCTCCAGCCCAAGTGAGAACTGCTCTCTCCAAAGCAAAAACACAGCATCCATGGGACCCGATGGTGTCCCGGCTGTGTGCTCCACGAACTCAATGAGGAATTAAACCCACAGCTAGGACAGCTGTTTAATCAAAGTCTTACCTCTGGATACGTACCCAGGAGTGGCGCACTGCAACTGTGGTCCCACTTCACAAAGGCGGTGCCTCCACAGACCCTGGAAATTACCGGCCCATTAGCTTGACAAGCCTTATCTGCAAAGCCATGGAGAGGATCATAATGGACCTCATAAATAAAGACATAGGGAATTTGCAGACTTTGGATCCAACCCAGTTTGGCTTTGTCAAAGGCAGATCATGCCTTTTAAACTTGGTTGACTTTTTGAAACAGTCACCAAAGCCATTGATGAGGAAAGGCAGTCCATACAGCCTACCTCGATCTGGCTAAGGCCTTGATACAATACCCCACTCGGGTATCATTGAAAAACTCATCAGCTTAAATGTTAACCCATACATCACAAGATGGGTTGCAAACTGGCTGAGTGACAGAACCCACAGGGTCAGAGTTGCTGGCGCCATGTCAGACTCAAAGCCTGTCACAAGTGGTGTCCCACAGGGCTCAGTCCTGGGCCCACTCTTGTTTGGCATCTACTTTTCCAAGTACAAGCAAACACAGGAGGGTTATGGCTGACAAAGTTTGCAGATGACTGCAAACTGGGCCATAGTAGAAAACACATCTGACACAGATATCCTTCAGAAGGGTCTCACAGAAGCGGATAACTGGTGCCAGAGCCACGGCCTAAAGTTAAATGCCAAAAATGCATAGTCATACCCTTCGGGAAAAACAAGGTTACCCCTAGCTACCAAATAGGTGGCAATCCACTGAGCACAGAAGAAGTTATCAGGGACCTGGGGACCCAGGTTGATAGTAGTCTGTCATTCGACACCCATGTAGCTAAAGTAGTTAGGAAGTCCTTCTACATTGCCCACCTTATCATGAAGGGATTCTCATCTAGATCAAGGGAGGTCATAGTCTCCCTTTACTCATCACTCATCAGACCAATGATTGAGTACAATGCCCCATTCGAATGTATCTGACCCGACACTTGCAGCAGCTGGAGAGGCCACAAAAGTTCCTCACCAAAAGGATAAAGGGTCTCAAAAATCTGTCCTATGCTGCCCGACTGAAAGAACTCCAGCTCTATTCAGTCGCTACCGCTGCTCAGAGGTGACCTTTGCCTAACATACAAGGCCATGTCAAACCCAGATTTGATGAATATGCTTCACCTCAAAAATCTAGATCCATCAGAGCCACAAGGCGGAGACTTAAACCTCGACACGGCTATTAATAGGGCGTGCTGGAGGGATAGATTCATCACCCAAAGACTCCCTATGCTGTGGAACAAAATCCCGGTACATGTGAGGCAGAGCACCTCGCTGGCCTTGTTCAAGAGAAATCTTGACCAATGGATGGGAGATCGCAGATATACCCCAGGAATTACCTCAGTGTCACTGCTCGACAGAGGCACAGCAAAATAATGGGTATAGTTCCCCATACTAAAGGGGTGGCGTAAGCCACAAAACAATGGGCTAGGCTTATAAATGCCCTCGGGCAGATAGCCTAGTATGAACCTATGAACCTATTCATGAACTAGAGGACTAAACATTGAGAACTACCTTAGAACATCGGGTCTATATTATATATTCAAACTTTCTAAACTTTGAATCCCATATTTTCGACAACGTATGATCGAAGTTTAAAAGTTCGAATATATAATAAAACAAAACAAACAAAAAAAAACTTACCTTAACGGTGCAGCCCCCCCACACCCCCCCTATTTAAATATACCAACTCCGAGATTGCACTTCAGTGCAGAAAAGGAAAATTCTCCCATTCTGCACTGAATGGCTCTGTTACGTTTAACCTTCAAACTCTTGAAATGTCGATCATATAGTGTCGACCATATGACATTCGACATTTCAAGCGTTCAGAGTTCTAATAGGAACCCAAAATATCAATGGGCTGATGGCTGAATTACAAAGGAGAACTTCTTGGGCTTTAGCTCAGTCCAGGTTAAGCAATTTCTTTGAGTCCCTGTAAGTGGTTGCAACAGTTATGGATGTTTTAGTTACCATAAAACAAGGCTCCTACTACAGTGCTAGTTTGCTTTAGACTGTTTTACTTTCATTTAATGAAATCAAATATTTAGGCATGATATATTGTGAAAACAGTTTCAGTCCAATGCCTAAGCTTGTCTTAGTTATAATAAAACAAGTCATACGGCTATGCTTTGCTTTACTTTCTGTTAATGAAATACACATTTCTCAGGTGTAATCCACTGTACAAATAGCTTTGCTCAACAGCTCTTCTGGCTTTATCCACAGTAAAACAGTATAATGTATTTAGTTATACAGCCATGTTTGCTTTAGTTTCAGTTATTCATTTCTCTGTAGTGTTCCTTTTGGCCTTTTCATGAGACGACTGAAGTGCTTTTTGTTTTGCTGTGGGTAAATGTGTTTTTAAAACACTAATACAGTGCCACCTAATCGTGCATTTTACTAACTTGGAGCTCTGACAGAACATATTTACATGAAGGATCAACCCTGTTAAGTTCTCCTGTATAGCTACATAAGTATATTTAAGATCTACTACTGAATGGTAGAGGAAAAGAACTTTTGGTCTGTTGTCCCCAGTGTGGCATAGATTCTGAATTCTGATATTCCTTGGTCCATGTGGACCCAACAAATGACTGCCTATGTCTGAAAAAAAGTTTGAGGGCCTGCAATCTGTATTGCCTTTTTGCCTTTCCTGTGCCTAACACTGTCTTTTCTGTCACTTGCATTTCTTGATATCCTGTGGCTCTACTTAGTGAATTCCTGATTCTTACTTTGAAGAAAATAAAAGGTTTAGTGCTTATCTGTTTGATTCTGGTTGTTGATCTATTTGTCAAGAACTGTTTATTTCATATAGTTTGTGTATTGTCTTTCCGAGAACAAGCTTTCAGCTTTAAAATAATAAAACTCAATGGCAATAAGTCTGAATACCTTTTCTTACTAAACATGGTCCCTGTTGTTGCATTTATTTTCACATTTGCCAGTTTTTATGCTTCTGGTTACTTTTCTGTCATGATTACTCTGAACAAAGTTAGGCAGTGCATTCCTTCCTCTGAAAAGTCAGTCTGCAGTAAGAGTGCAGTATCAGCTTTTCTAATTTGCACTGCATAACTTGCAAGGAAGAGCAAATACATTGTTGTAGCATTTGAAATGTCTTCCGTGGTGCTTTTAAAAGACTTGGGCAACTCAAATAAAAAACAGCTTCTGTGAGGTCTTTATCATGTCTACCAAGTACTGCCGCGATAATCACATGAGATGAACACCTGAAAGGATAATTAGGTATATCATAAACCTGTATTACCATATGCTGCAGTTTGCACTATATCTTATTAAGTTTTACCTGGCTGAAGCATCAGCTCAGTGGAACAAACTGGACAGTACTTCATTTATTTATATTTATATTTGGAACTTTTCTCCCCGGGTCTCTGCTCAAAGGGGAACTTATGTCCAGACTGACAATCTTGATAAACAAATGCTAATAAATAAACTCTCATAAATAAGTGATAGCTTGTGTAATATACCTGTCATCTTTGTTTTATATACTCATTTCAAACCAAGTATTTTGGTGACAGTTAATAGTACAGTATAATAACCCAAGAGCTCTTGTGTTATTGTTCTTTAAGGCCCTAAATCCCCAGCACTATTTGCCTCTAACTAATCTATGATCAATGTCATGAATTGAAAGCCTGCATCCTTATTTTCAGTTTTAGAGCAGCTGATGATGGTAGTAATTTGTTGTTTTTTTTGTACTATTTTCAAAGGATTATTTAAATCCGTTTAATAGGAACAGGAATTGTAACTCTATATGAGTATTTGTTATATGAAAATCTACTTGCATTAATTAAAAGTTCTAGTATCTTTTGTACATGTGGTTTTAAGTATCAGACCACTACATTTTAGTCCTTTTGATTGAGAACATTTACATTGCCCTTAAAGATAAGGCTGTTGTGAGTAGTAACTCCCCAATCTTTTATTTGATATGCATTTTCTAACTTTTCATTGTTCAATAATATTTGAGGGCCAGTTATATTTTCCCAGATTTTACCACCTTATATTTGCTTATATTAAATGACAGTCCATCTGAAGTTACTCAAGGACTAATCTCCTTATTTTAGTTATATATTTTGTAAATGATAAATGAACCTGTCATGCAGTCTTTACAATATTTAATTGGTTTGGATGAAATTGAGAAAAAAAGTATTGAATAAAATTGGCCACAAAATAGAAGCATGAGGGACTACTCCTCTATGTGTTTTGGTTAATTCAGATGAATTCCCAAACTTTTATACACATTATTATCTCCTCGTTAGCCAGTTAATTATCCTCTGGAGTGTATACAGATTGGTAGTATTTGAAATCAAGCTATCAGTTTTCTACTAATCATGTAGTGTGGCATGCCCTAGTTATTTTATTTTATTTATTTTACATTTGTTGACCGGGATAGTCCGACTGGATGCATGTCCATTTTCAGAGGAGGCCCGGGGAGAAAAGCTCCATGGAATAACAAATCATCATAACATGTCACATATTACAAATAATAAATATAATATTTACAGAGATTAGATGGGCAGACAATACAAATTACATATAGAATATTTTCAGTGATTAGATGAGCAAACATTATAACAAATTGTCAGGTAGTGTTATTCAGTGAGAGAATCGGATAAAATTACATAGTAGGCTACCTAACAGATGTACACATTCCAGAGACAGGTTAACTAAGCTTGATACAGTGACATAGCCAGTTTGTTCCCAGGTGGTGTTTGAGCCTAGTTTTGAACTGACCAAGTGAAGAGAGGAAGGTAATATCAGCTGGTAGAGAGTTCCATGATCTACCTACAGAATTTGCGAAGAGTGAGTCAGCGGCTGAGTTATTAGTTTTACATATCTGAATAAGGAGTCTGTTGGAGGAGCACAGTGGTCTAGGATTATTATAGAGGGCGACAAGATTTTTAAGTGCAGGGGTATTGTTATGGTTATATATGATTTTATGGGCCATAACCAATTGGTTATATAGTATTAGACTGGGTAGTTCAAGCCATCCAAGCTGGATTAGATTGATGCAGTGATGTGTTCTAAAAGGCAGCCCAGTGGCAACCTGGCAATGTGGTTATAACAGATTGAGAGTTTGTTCATGACAGTCTTGATAACATTAGAGAGAAGAGGGGATGCATACCGAAGAGTAGAGAGAAGGTGAGATCGAGCTATGGCAACTTTAGCTGGGGGGTTTAGGAAGGCTTTTATTCTGTAAAGTGATCCTAGTTTTTTGTTGATGGATTTGATCAATTGGTTAACATGTAGGTCGAATTTTAGATTATTATTTATAATGACACCTAATAGTTTAGTGGAGAGGTCAGGGTAGATTATTGCTCCATCATTTGCTTTTATTATAAAATTAACGGCAGTAGACCATTGTGTAGTTAATAATAACATCATTTTAGTTTTTTTAGGATTTAGAATCAGACGTCGTTGGGAAAGCCAGTTTTCTATTGTGTTAAAGGTGGTCTGGGTGGCTAACTGTAACTCTACTGGGGATGTGGCCGAGCAAATCAGGGTAGAGTCGTCAACATATTGGATACAGCTGACTTTTTGGGATGACAGTATTCATATCATTGATGAAAATGGAAAATAACAGGGGCCCTAGTATAGAGCTTTGTGGTACTCAAGGTTGTTAGGTAGTAGGTTAGAGAGTTTAATCTGCCAAAGAACAGCCTGCTGTCTACCACTTAGATAGGATTTAAACCATTGAAGGGCTTTAGGATCTAGACTGAGTGTTTGCAGGGTGTGGATTAATAGTTGGTGGTCAACTATATCGAATGCCTTGGAGAGATCCAAGAAGAGGGCTGAAGAAATATGGTTATTGTTTCGATTATGATTTATAGTGTTGGTAAAGGCTAGTAGGGCTGAGGTAGTACTGTGGTGAGGTATGAAACCATGCTGGGTATCTGCCATGAGGTGGTTATGGATTAGGTGGTGCATGAACTGTCTCTCAATACATTTTTCCATAATCTTTGCAAATGGAGAGAGTATAGCTATAGGCCTACAGTTTGAGAATTCAGTAGAGCTACCTCCTTTATGTAGTGGGATTACATAGGATATTTTCCAGATAGTGGGAATTCTAGATTCTTCTATGGTTTGATTGATAAGTATCGATACCGGGTATTCAATAGCATCAGCTGATTTTTGTAGGTATTCAGCAGGAAGTTGGTCAGCTGATAGTGTGGTGGGTTTTAGTTTTTTGATTAGGTTACGGATAAGTGATGTGGCGACAGGCTGAAAACTAAATGAGAGTAGGTTTCTAGAGGTGGTACTTTCAGGGCCAAGGGAGGAGGTAGTTGGCTGGCTAGGGCCCGAATTGTCTCAGTAAAGAATTGGTTAAAACTATTTGAAACATCCTCTGGGGGTTCATCAGTAGTGGCAACTGGGACGGGGGTAGTAGTTTGTCCAGGGTGTAGTAGTTTATTCAAGCCTGCCCAAAACCTCTAAGGGTTATTTTGATTTTCTGACTGTAATTTGCAGTAGTATTGTTTTTTGTTTTGGAGTATGAATTTTTTAGTTTTGTTCCTAAGTTGCCTGTATTTAATTTGATCTTGGGGGTGTTTATTTGAACGTCTTAAAGCCCAGGTTTTGTTTCTAAGGCTAATTTTGAGTCTAGTCTCTTTTGAAAGCCATGGTGCAGTTTTTTTTAAATAATAGGTGCGTGTAAGTCAAGGATCTCAAGGAATTTATTGTTAAAGTACACAACTGCTTACTCTAAGGGGAGGAGTTTTAAAATAGACCAATTACATGATTTTAGTTCCTGTTGTAATTTGGCTGAGTCAAAGTTTTTTTTATTTCTAACATTTCTTAGTAATGGTTGTTGGGGATTGATAGCTTTGTGCTTAATTATATATGTGAGATGGTGATCACTTAGACTATCAGGGAGGGTACCAGAGGTGTACAGATGGGGGTGACTATTGATGAGTACCCATTCAAGGATGCTTTCTTTTTGATTGGGCTTACCTACCCTAGTAGGGGTGTTAATGATTTGCGTAAATGAGTGTAGGTTAATATGGGTGGTTGGGGATTCTGATGAACAGGTGGCCCAGTCTATATTGAAGTCTCCGAGAAGTAGGGTTTCTTGGGGGTAGTGACTAGATATCCAGTGTAAGGTGCCTTCAAGTGTAGCTATGTTGTTACCTGGGGGAATATACATGCAGATTATATAAATGCATTTACTTTTGTTAAGTTGCAGTTTGGTGGCTAGAAACTCTAAGTTGTTAATCTGAGGTGGTTGTACTACATCTGTGGTTACATTTAGCTCTGATTTATAGAGTATAGCTACCCCAGCCCCCTTCCTGGAAGCACTGTCCAGCCTGTGTATGTTATACTCAGGAGGTAGTACTTCATTGTCTGTAGTGGTAGGTTTTAACCAGGTCTCTGATAGACAGAGAATCTCAGGAGAGTGAACAGCAAGGAGTGCATGCAGTTCATGTACCTTGTTATTAATGCTTTTAATATTAAGATGACAGGTTAGGGGAAAGTGTGATGGCCTGGAAATTGTAGGTTTGTAGCTTAGGTTACAGGTAGAGGGGGGGTATGTGTCTAAGGTGGAAGGGCCAGGGTTGGGGTGTATGTCTCCACCAAGTAATAGGCTAGGCCTAAGCTTGGAGATAAGTTTCAGGAATTTGTCTGCAAGTTTGTGGTAGAGTTTGATTCTAGTGCTAATTTTCCTAGTTAAATAGAGATAATTCAATATAGTAGGTATGTCTTATCTAAGGCATATAATTTAATTTGACTTATTAAAGTAGAACTACCATGTATTAATGTATGTTGTAATATCCATTAATTCTATGCATTTTATTTTGTATTTCAGCTGTTCTATTATACATTGTTTAAGAGTTTCCAATAATAGAAGTAAGACCAACAGGTCAGTATTTTTACCAAATATCTACTTTCTCCCATAATATTAATATAAGAAAATACTTTTTGATGATTATAGCAATAACCAAATGGCTGGGTGTGGGTAATGCTGTATTTACCCATGGTTGGTGTGGCTTGGTCACTATGCTCCATGAACAATTCCCTGTTAACCATAACTAAAACCCACAACTCTGCTGGTCTTTTCTTGTACTCAAATTATGGCTGCAAAATTTGGAATTCTATCCTTACCACCCTCACACAACAAACCAACCTATCCAAGTTTAAAAATGTGCTAAAGCAACACTTTAAAGTACATGGCTGTGCTCTTGCACCTCTCCAGGATAGTCTACCCTGGCCCTTACACTTACATCACCCCCTATACACCTCAACAAAGCAAATTCTCACTGTACGTTTCCTGTCTTCTATCACATTGCCCTTGCTGCTACTTCTATTGTCTTTACTTACCCCCGGCAAGTTTTTCCCTCAAACAAAATTCAAACTCATACTCACTACCCTCTACATTTACCTCAACTTCCCAACAACTTTCTTTTTCTCTGTATTACCTAATCAATATACACACTACTAAGAAAAGCAAAACTGGAACTAGGCTAGAACAAAGGCACACAAAACCAAGAAATATTGTAACAACACTTTAATCCACGCTTTCGTCCAAAAACTTCAGAATACAACTCAGTTAAACAAGTCAGTTTAAATATAGACTCCAACCAATAAAAAACAGTAGTCAATTTACACCATTTAAAAACTAGTATACACTTGAGATTTAAAATGTAGGAATACAAATTACTAAAGCACAATTTATCTATGTAAATACAGTCTATGATTTCTCAGAAAACACTTAATATTGACAACATCATTAAGTCCAGGTTCTTTGTCAGAACATAATCTAATTTGCAACATGGCTTCTTTCTGTTCTAAGTCAGTTTTAAAGTCTCCACCCCTTAAATCAAGAACTCCTTGATCTAAAACAGAAAAAAAAAAACGTATTACAATTTGGACATTTTGATGTATGTTTAAAAAAAGCATTCTTTGGGTCCTTCTTTTTAATACTGTAATAGTATTCCCTAACTCTAACAAATAAACCTCATGTTGTCATGCCTATGTAAAAAGCAGAACAACTCATGCACAACCCATATATAAACCAACCCTTAGCTCTTACAATTAAAAAATCCAGGTACTTTTAACGTAAATGGTAAATGACTCAAATTTACGAAGGGTCATTCTAAAATAAGTCTACATACATTGCAACTTCTGCATTTATGCATTCCATTAGGCTTACTGGTCTTAAATATTTCACTCTCATATTTAAATATGTCCCTTTCTAATAAGAATTTCAAGTTGTACTTGTTCTTATACACAAATTGTGGAAAGGGACCTACTACCTTGTGAAGGTCATGATTCCCCTTTATGATTCTCCAGTTATCCTTAATTATACCTCTAATAGTTCCGCTATCCAAGATCATGTCCAGACTACAGAATACATTTGAGTCCACCTTTGAAAAACTTTTATTAGGCAATTTAGTGTTAATAAATGGTACATTCAAAATGGGAGGATAGTGAGTCTCTCTCTCTCTCTCTTATCTGTCACAACATTTGCTAACTCACATAGAATTTTTCATCATAACCTCGATCTATAAACATAGATATAATAAATTCAAACTCTTACACTAAATGACAATACTCACTAGTCATACGGCTAGCTCTAATTAACTGTCCTTTAGATATATTATCCCTTATAAAATGAGGGAGTGAACTATTATAATGCAGATAGCTATTTGTGAACGTTTCTTTACAATATATTCTGTTTGTAAATTTATTTAAGAAAAAATTCCATTCTAATGTGCCATCAAGAAAGTTAACTTTAAACCCAACATCCCCAAAGTGAATTTTAAAAAATCAGATTTAGTATTTAAATTATAAATAAACTCTTCAACATTGTTGTGATTGCCTAAAATTATAAAGAACAAACCATCCACAAATCTCTTAAAATACAACACGTGATATTGTTTCATTAAGGGTTCTAACACAGAATGTCCCCATCAACCCATCACTATGTTGGCAAAAGAAGGGGCTGCTGGGGACCCCATAGCTACCCCCCTTATTTGTCTATACACTTTCTGATTAAACATAAAAAAGTTGTTTTTTAACAACACATCTATCAATATACACACTACTCATGTTTCCTCACCTACTCTCTGCTTTCTACCCATATATCCCACACCTCCTTTCTCTTATTTCTCCTACCCATAAAGGTAGTTCTTGCTGAGTGACTTCTTCAAGCAAGATTACTTTCTCACATGGCTTTAAGAACATATTTGCACTTTAGTGTTCTCTTGGACTGTGTCAAGATCTCTGAATTAAGCATCTTTGTTATATAGAGATGTTTTTGATTACTTGTAAGCAACTAGCCACCCACTTCCATGCAGCTAACTTCCACTACCATAGACCCTAGCACATTTCCTTCAAAAAACTCACCTAACTACAACCTCTGCAATGCACATACAAACAACTCCACCCACTTTAACTTTTAACCAGTTTCTGTAACTCATAAAAATGCTTTTATTTAAACTAAAATCTTGTTCCTCCCCAGATGACAAACTTCCCTCAGAATAACTAAATCTAGCTGCAGATGCAATAGCATACCCAATCAGCATTCTTATTACAAGATCAATAACAGAATCTTGTGCCCCTAACTTGTGCAAAATGGCCCATATTATCCCCCTTCCCCTAACTTGTGCAAAATGGCCCATATTATCCCCTTACATAAAGGAGGTAATTCCATTGACATGACAAATTCCCATCCCATAGCCATCCTGTCACCACTTTCTAAAATCCTTGAAAGATGTATACATCAACAATTTCTCCACTATCTCTTACAAAATAAATTAATCACCAATACCCAACGTGGATTTCAGCCAGATCACAGCGCTTTCACTGCATTACTATCATTTACAAACACAGTCAATAAAGCTCACAACTGTAATAAACTTGTATCAACAGTATCTCTTTACCTGCCAAAAGCCTTTGACATGCTCTCTCACAGTAAACTCCTCCATCAGCTACACACCTTGGGTCTCTCATCTCCATCTATTCACTGGTTCCCTAGCTACCTTGCCAATAGGCAAAAAGGTGTAAAATAGCAAGGGTCCATCTCTGCATACCCTCCCACTTATACAGGAGTCCACAAGGATCCATCCTTTGCCCTCTACTGTTCAATATTTTTATGAATAACCTGTATTTGCTTCTTGTGAAGGCACCTTGATTCAATTTGCAGATGACTCTATCATCTGCTCTTCAAAAACGTTAACTCACATCCAATATATCACTCAACAAGCTGCCATCTCCATTGAAATCTGCCTTACAAGAGCACAACTCCTACTTCACTCCCCAACCCCAAAAAACAAACTCCTCCTCTTTAGCCTAAAAACTCACACTCTTAACAAAGAATCTTTTGAAATCTTCTTGGCAACTTGCACTGAAATCGAATAATTCACCACAGCAAACTGTTAGGAGTCATAATAAATACTAATCTTAAATTTGGCTGCCACATCCAAAGTAATATAAAAAAAACATCAAAAACTAGGCATGCTTTACAGAAACAAACATTTTCTGAGCACACCCACAAAAATTACTCTAGCTAAAACCTACCTTCTGCATTCCCCACTCTATGGAGCACCAATTCTGATGAATTTACAATGCTCCATAAAACATAAAAAAACAAACTTCAAAGGTGCTACAACAAATTTCCAAGTTTGGTACTAATTTATCCTCCTTTACCCATCACTGTAAATCTCTGCATACCCTTAGCTGGCTGGAACTCCCCCTCCACCACTCCTACAGTCAGCTTATAACAATACATGCAGTCATACACAAACCATTAGTCTGCCCAGCTCATATCCGCATTAATCAACATATACTTATAGATTCATAGGTTGGTACTAGGCTATCGGCCCTAGTGCCTATACAAGCCTAGCCATAACAATTCCCTGGTTATTTCTTCTCAAACTATTTACTTCCCTGGACCCTAGCAGGATGACTGACGTGATCCCCGGGGTGAATTTCTTTTCTCCCATCCAATCATCAAGGTTCCTTTTGAAGAGGGCCAAAGAGGCGCTCTTCTGGACATGTATGGGCAGTGTATTCCAGTGTCTGGGGAGTCTCTGGGTCAGGAACCTATCCCTCCAGCATGTTTTGTTTATTGTGATGACAAGATTTAGATCCCTTGAGCTCTGAGGGATTGGGATTTCTTTAAGTGTAGCATGTCCAACAGCTGAAAAGAAATCTTAGATCTGAAGACAAACAACTTCTCACCATAAATAAACTGAATAAATCCACTGGACACAGCCTATTCTCATACTCAGTAGCAAAAAAAAAAAAGGTGGGGGGGACTTCTTAGCCTTAACTAACAGAACTATTTCTAATACGATCACCTTTAAATGCTCCCTAAACACTTTACAAAATCTTGGACCTGCTGAACTTGCTCACCATACTTCTCTCGCCCCATTCAAACTAAGTAACACTTCACAACCCCTCCAGTCTCCTACTCTACTCCTTTCTTTTGTTTTTCTAACTAACTTACCTTATCCACTTCATCTCTGCAGACATTTCCTCTACCTCTTTCTCTTTCCTCCCTACTCATCTAAGCTACACTCTTCTTGTCTCCTTAGCTTCATCCTTCTTCTTTCTATAACCATACTATGAACACCATCTCTCATACTAAGACATCTCTCAATTTCCCTCACTGTCCATAATCATATAATCTCTTATATCTCTTTAAAATATTAGAATTGTCTCAGGTTTCATTTATCACATACTACTCTATGTAACAAATAATATGACTACTGAGTTTTTCCTCACATATTTTCTCCAACTCGTGTTGTTGTTTTTCATTGCACTTTACCATGAAGCATATGTTCGATGCTTTATTCTCATTACATTTTTTCACTCTTATGATTTGTAGTGTAACATGATACTTTGTGATTTTAAAATATCTGTATTTGATGTTTTGTAGAGTTACATAATACAGTGTGATTTAAAATGTCCTGTGCTTAATTTTTTGAAAGATTGTGATCGTGGAACTTTCCCCCTGAGCCTTTTCTGAAAATAGACACTTTCTGGCTCAGTCGGACATCCCCTGTAAAGAAATGTCAAATAAGTAAATAAATAAATATATATATCTCCTTGAACCCCATAGGATTTTGGTCCGGCTGCTAATAACTTTAGGTTCTGACTGCTTATCCACATCTACTACTAATGCTTAGCCCTGCTGAGCTCAGGACATACTTCCCTAGCAATAATTGCCAGCTGAAGTACACATTTGCCCATAACACATGCACTTCAGTCTCTGTAGTTTACATGGAATGTCACTGCAAAGTAAAATAGCAAAACAGTTTTTGCAGAGGGCAAGCAGCACTGCACCTGTACCCTGACACCAATTATTTATTATACTCACTCCTCTTTTACTGCAGCTCAGAAAAAGAGCAGTCATTGTCACTGTGTGAAATACCTGCCATGCTCATGATACTGCACCGCTAAGAACACAGCAAAACTCATTACCGCTTCAGCACTAATATAATGCTTCTACAAGTGAATAGCAAGACATGAACACAACATACGCTCTCACGCTGTGATGCTCAGCAGTTGTAATGCAGGCAATTTTGTATCAAGCAGCAACATATAACCCTACTGATCCTACCAGAATTATTGTATTCTAACTCCATCTCTCGCCCTGAAACTTGACAGTCTTCTGTAATACTCTTGTCAAAGTAATTATTCTTGCTTTAATGATTTCTTTCAAGCATCTCTTTTACCTTGCCTTGATTCTATGGAATTAGCAAAGTAGTGGGCATCACAAATTTGTTTTTCAGTGTTCTGCCCATTTTGTAACTGAGCTAATGGAAGATATGAGATTCTGTCGTAGACTGTTTCTATATTACAGAAATGCAAGATGACAGTCTCCATAGCTGCTGATAATGCTCATTTTCATCAAGTTCTTCAAGATCTTCACTTTGGATAATTTTCTCCACGTCTACCAAACTCTGTATCTTGAGCTTGTAGTCAACTCCCAGTTTTGTTCAAATCTTTTAAATTCAGTGATGCTAAATTGTGGACCATTGCCTGATAACACAACACTAGGTAAGACTTAGCTGAAGACATGCTACAGTTCACTTATGACATTGCTACTTGCAATAACTATTAATTTGATAATTTCAGGATACTGGTAATTATAATATACATGAATCAATCACTTGGTTTCTTTAAAAAAGAACATATCTATGCTTCATGGTCTGATGAACATTGTGCAAGATAACACTTCTCTTGGACTGCAGTTACTCTATTTATTAGCTGCAACACAGTTCTATACCACTTTTCTATCTATGTCGATATGTGTGGCCTCTAGATCATATCTCTTGCTCTTTTCTTGCACCTCAGCCTTCCAAGATAAGACTTATAATATCTCAAAAGCATCTTTTCTCATAACTGGTTGGGTTCAGTAATCTAGTTAGGTGTGAGCATAAAGCCGTGGATGCAAATGATTTCCTCCCTGAAGGGAAAGTAAGACTGAATTTATTTTCTGAATGACTGATTTTTGCTATGGTTGTAGACATCTTCTCATTATCACTTCGTTCAGTAAATACATTTCTGTGTTTTAGTATATTACTAACATTCTTTGGCTTCTGTCACTGGCAACTGTTGAACTATTCAAAGATGTTTAATATTGATTTATTATATTGTAGAAAATAAACGTATCTGCTGTAGGTAGTTCCTTTCCTGGTATGTATTTAATTTTCAGTTATTATTTATGTATCTATTTATTGTGTATGTTGACTGGGTAAGTGGGCTAGTCCTGAGACGTTTTTCAGCTGTGGCCTGGGTGCAGGAGAATAGCAAGTAACAAAAGTTAATACAATTTACAACTGAGACACAATACAATATTTACATAAGTAGTTACATCAGTTTGTAGATTAAATAACATAATCCTTCATTCAAAAGATGCTTGTACAATGACTTAAGTATGCTTTGCAGGGGTTTGTGGTTTGTTTTTCTCAACTGTGTAACTTGATATCCTAAATAAATCAATAATGTACACAATGTGTTACATTTATGATCTTTTTGCTACAATGCTTTAACACTATTTTCTGACATATATTATACCACTTGATTAATCCTAAATCTGTTTTGCCATTCGGGCTGGCTATATTAGCTGTACTTTTCTTTATTTTGTTTTTTTTTTTTAAAGCCCCAACACTTTCTATCTCAGTATTGCCAACAATCTGTTTGTTTCATGTTTTACTTCAATAACCTGCAGATTCTTTTGAATCTGCAGGTTATTGAAGTAAAACATGAAACAAACAGATTGTTGGCAATACTGAGACAGAAAGCAGTAGCGTTGTGGCCTCACAGTAAGACTCTGTCCAGTTCGATTTCTCAGCTAGAGCGTTTTCTGCGTGGAGACATGCGTGAATGGGTGTACCTTTGTTGAAGGTTGTGCGTCAGGGCTGGTAACTCGGCACGTAAAAATCAACTACCAATCATTAGCGGACTGGAGTTCTGCTGTGGCGACCCCTAACTGGGAAAAGCCGAAAGACACAACAACAACAACAACAACAACCTGCAGATTCTTTTGAAAACTCTTCTGTTTTTACAGATCTTTGAAAACTGTTTTTTTTTCCTACCACCATTCTACAAAACTGATTTAAATTCTGGATACTCCTACTTCACATGCTGATATCTAGTAAATGAGGCTTAAATTTCAACCATTTCATATTTGTCATATTGTATACTTGATAAATCTGTTTTTAGTCAACATTACTATTGCTATGCACGTTTAGATTAGACTTTATTTTATATTCATTATTTGAGTCAGAGTTTATATTTCACAGTTGTTTTTCTTCAGTTAGTCCCTTTATCTGTGTACTTGTATTTCACTCACTTTACACTTATGCAGAGTTTTACTTGAAGTCATGCTTATTTGACTTAAAAGTCTGGCCCTGGTATAACCATTGTTTATACTGCAGGTTATTGCATTTTTTATCATTACATTGCACAACTCACCAAATTCATTGTCTTTGGCTCTGCTCTTTATACTAATAATATATGCATGTATAATTTTTACTTCTTCTTGTTTTTATTTTGTAAAGAGTGTTGAATAAGTAGCATATTATTTTCAGGGTCATAATAATTCCAAAATTTCATCATTACTGTTGTATTTTTGCCTGTTTTTCTCTTCTTGAGGGCTGTAAGTATTAAATACCAAAATGCTTCTTCCTCTTCTACATGCAGAAATATGCCATACTGTACCATTTTAGACTTCTTGAATATTTCATTCACAGAGAGGAATAAATCAAAATTTTAGATCCAAAGCTTTTAGTTTTCTGCTAAATTGCCTTGCAGCAAGAGAATTACTGATTTTGCAGCTGGATCATCTTTTCTTTAAAAGAACAAAATACTCAAAGGACTTTTTATATGTTAGTCACATTTTTATTTCCATATGTGAAAGAATAATGAAATTTAAACTGTAAGTTATATTTCCTTGCCAGATAAATGAATAAATCCTTTAATATTTGACATCATAAAATATTTGTAATGTGTATCAGGATGCCCAATAAAATAAAAACTCAGACAACTCAAAATGTGCTGTCATCCTCATTGAGGTGTTTACTGTGATAAGATGGTTATGTGTAATAGAATTACTGCACACATCGTAAAGCTAAAACACTATATACTATGAACTTATTTAAAATCACTAAATAAAAGGTTTAACTTATTGCACATAAAGAAATTTGCTACAGCAGCTTATATGTCTGTATACATCTCTATTCCTCATACTGCTCATGTAGAGTTCCGGTTCCAGATGTCAACATTGATTGTCAGATTTCTACACAAGAGGCATCTTTTGCATGAATATTCTGCTGAGGTTTGAGCTGATCACATGCTAGAGTATGATCTGTCTGACTTTTTGAATTAAATTAAAAAACACTGTATATTGTTCTAAGGGAATGATACTGCAGCTCTACAGACAATACATTCCAGCCATTGAATCTGTCCACACTAGACTGCTTCAAGTGTGGCTAACAAATTTATGAAGAATTTGCCAGACCTCCATATGGCCAGTTTAACTTAATAGTATTCTACTTTTGTTAAATGTTTTGATAGGACAAAAAATTGAATACAACATGCTAGGAAGTTAGAATTCTGATCTTAATAGCAACTAATTTTACACAAATTTTAAACATTTGAAAGGAAGCCAAAATAGCTAATATTATATATATATATAAGTGGAAGAGATTTCTTTCCCAGACAATGTCACAGCATCCATATTCTCTATACTGTCAGGTTCCAAGGTTTCTAAACTACTTAAACAACTTACTCAAGAAGACACACACACACACACACACACACACACACACACACACACACACACACATATATATATATATATATGTATATACACACACACACACACACACACACATATATATATATATATATATATATATATATATATATATATATATATATATATATATATATATATATATATATATAAAATATATATTCTTCTATTCGGGATATGAACTTTATTTTTGCAACATTAAGTTTACTTCTGTTTGAACCAGAAGATTAAAGAGAGCTAAAATAACTTTCATGAAAGGCACATCACACTTTTTCTGTTTGCTGTTATTTCTGACAAGAAGATCAGATTTGCAAGCCATCATGTAAACCAACGTACTTGGTATTTCACAGCAAAATGGTATGTTTAAGGACAAATCTGTTGTTCATGTCAAAAGTTGTTTCTGCAGTGTGTCTAAGTCAACCCATTCAACCATGAGTCTTTCATAGGGACTATAAAAATGGAGAACACCATTTATATTACAGAGATGTTCACAAAATGCTTAGGTACTCCACAAAGTCTATTTACCTCAGAATAATCAATAAACTTTTTGTATATTTCAGAAAGCAGAAAGGACTACCAGTTAATAAGCAAGACTCTCCATATGGTTGACCCATTGTATTGTTTCTTGTACACAAACATGATAAACCTCTTCAAGACACTGTAAGAGCTTATCCTATGATGTATAAGCACATGAGCAACATATTCCAGAAATACATACACAAGATATTTTAGAAGCGAACATGTGATTTTCTTTATTTGATTCACTTGTTAACCAGTTATATGAAGCAGGGTCATTTGCAACATGGAAAACAATGGCAAAGATAAGTATAATGTATCCTGAGTTTAGATTAGGAAATCAACTGACAGGTTTTGGTGAATTGGGGGGAAATCACAATACCAAGTGAAAACCCACACAGACACATATGGAACATGATGACTACACTCAGACAGTGACTGGAAGTCAGACTTAAACCCTGGACCCTGGAAAAGTGAGACAGTGACAATTTTAACTACTAAGCTATCATAGTGCACTCATATATATATATATATATATATATATATATATATATATATATATATATATATATATATATATATATATATATATATATATATATATATATATATATATATATATATATATATATATAAAATTTATATATATATATATATATATATATATATATATGGGGTTTACTATCAAAATGTTGTACGGCAGTTACACAAAACTTGAAAGGTCAAAATCATGGTTCCAAGTTTTTTGTAAGGCCAATCCATACATGTTTGAATCCACAATAGTGAATGCTAGTGAGAATTTGCTCATATGAGGTTGATGTTCTGATTGGAGATCGCACTACTATGGGGATCGGGAAATTTACCCTTTTTCTCACTGTAGTGTGATCTTGAAGTTTGTATATATAATAAGTAGGGGGTGTGAGGGCTTACCCCTCCCCTGCAAAATGTTGGTAGGAAATCAGCGGAAGTCAAGGTATGCTGGGTAATGTCAATAATATCGAATTTCAAATTATCCACATTACCACTTTCATTGTTTTGATTAAATAATGTTTTTATTTTCAACTTTTTTTTCCAAGTAAGTCATTAGTCAAACAAATGTGTTTGTACATTTTGATAGTAAACTATATATGTATATCTACATCTATATCTATATCTAGATCTCTATTTATAAGATGAATGCACAGTTGAGGAGTAAAGCAGGTTTTGGCATAGTTGTGATACAGGAAATGCTGTAACTGTCCTCTTCAGCAACTGTATAGTCACTGCCAGCTGATCGTGTCACATGACTTTTTTAAGTATTTAAGTAAATGTATTGGATCATTTATTACAATGAAGTTCTTTTAACACATTAAAGAATGAAAGTGCTACACAGTTATATCTGTGGTTCCCTGTTCTTCTTGTTTTTATGTGTCTTTGTGTAAACTGCACAGTTATGCAAAACTATATTCTCCAATGGACTTTTTGTCAAAAGAGCTTTACTTGTCCTGAGGTTGTGCAGCGTAGAAAGTACAATTGTGTACTCTTACCATAAATGTAGATGTTCAAGTATGTTTACTGTTACAGTCATTACTGTAGGGTTCTTCCTGCTGGCAGCAGCCCTCGATCGGCCAGAGTCCCAAAGTCGGGTCCGACGTCGGCTGAAGTTGCTCCTTCCCTGACGTCAGTGCGCCAGGGGTATAAGGACCTCAGCCAATGCCATTTTCCCCAGTTTTTCTTGCCCCAGATGTCAGGTGCCCAAAAATAAAGGCCAAAAACTTAATCAAAAGAATAAGCAAACATAAACCAGAACATTCCCAAAGAACATCAGCAAAAATACCTCAGAAAAAAGAAGTGCCAAGGAGACACAGACAGTACTCAAAGAACAACAAAAGAGGGGATAGGAGGGAGGGTAACCCAGACTGTAACAGTGAACATACTCGAAGATCTACATTTATGGTAAGAATACACAACTGTACTATGTTCATTGTGGTTCACTGTTACAGTCATTACTGTAGGGCTGAATCCCAAAGCTAAGAAAGGGTGAATGGAGAAGGAACAGAAGGAGCGGCTACAAAACCCTGCAGGACTGCAGAGGCAAAGCCTGCCCTAGATTTAGAATAGAGAGGGAGGTTGTAGTGCTTAGAAAAAGTATGCACAGAACTCCAAGTTGCAGCTTCTAAGATCTCCTTGGTAGGAACTCCACTGAGAAAAGCTGCCGAAGTAGCAGTAGCTCTGGTAGAATGTGTTCTAACATTAACAGGAACTGGTTTGCCATGATGAGAGTAACAGAACTTGATACAGTGGGCAATCCACTTAGAAATAGTTTGCTTAGTGATTGCTCTCCCCTGTGAAGTAGAAGCATAAGCTACAAACAACTGGTCAGATTTCCTGAAAATCCTGGTCCTGTCCAGGTAAAAGCGAAGCTGCCTGTGTATATCTAAAGAATGCAAAATTCTTTCCTCTTCACTTTGAGGATTAGGATAAAAGGTAGGTAAATGAACAGTCTGATTCAAGGCTACTTTCGAAACCACCTTAGGCATAAAGGTGGGATTAGTCCGCAGGGACACCCTGTCCTGATGAAAAATAATAAAGGGTTCCACAGCCATTAGTGCTTGTAATTCCAAAACTCTTCTGGCCGAGGTTATAGCTAAAAGAAAAGCAGTTTTCCATGATAAAAACTTTAAATCTGAGGAAGCTGCAGGTTCAAAAGGAGACAAAGTTAACTTTTCCAAAACAAAGTTGAGATCCCAAGTGGGAACTGGTGCTCTTAAAGGGGGCCTTATATTCTTTGTCCCTCTGAGATATTATTTAAGTAACAGATGAGAAAAGATTGGGGGATCCGTATTGTAATGTGCAGAAATAGCAGAAGCATGAATTTTGATAGATGAAAAAGATAGGCCCTTATGCAACATCTCTGTTAGGTATTGTAAAATCAGAGGAATGTTTGGAACTGCAGAATCAGAACCCTGGGCCTGATTCCAGGAGCAAAATCTCTTCCATTTACCTGCATAAGATTTCCTGGTGCTGGGCCTTCTAGCTTCAAGGATTACGTCCAGTACCTGTTTGGTAAGGGTAGAACTGCTTAAAGACCCTGGATCCGCCAGGCTGCTAGATTCAGAGTTTGTACATGGCTGTGCAGGATCTGGCTGCCTTGTTGAGACAGTAGATGTGGAATTTGTGGCAGAATCCAGAGTGGACCCTGAACCAGGTTCATCAGGGTGGAATACCAGAATTGCCGAGGCCAGTTGGGAGCCAGTAAAATCATTTTTCGGTCTGTCCTGTTTGATCTTCAGAAGTACCCATGGTAGAAGAGGCAAAGGAGGAAAAACATATACTGAGAGGTGTTTCCAACTGAATGAAAGGGCATCCACTTTCCATGCTAGTTTGTGGTAGGTCCTCGTGCAGAATGTTTGAAGTTGATGGTTTTGGGGGGATGCAAAAAGATCTATGCCCGGGCACACCCACGCCTCTGTTATCACCCTGAATATCCGAACATCCAGCAGCCATTCGTGTGGTTCTGAAAGGTTTCTGCTTAGACTGTCCACCAGAGTGTTGTCCTTTTCTGGCAGGAATTGAGCTTGTAAGTCTACCTTGCTGGCCAGTGCTGTGTTCCACAGAGTCATGGCCAATCTGCACAGGGGGTAAGAGTGAGAGCCTCCCTGCTTGTTTATGTACCACATCACTGTAGTGTTGTCTGTCTTTATCAGTAATTGCCCCAGTAGAATAAGATCCTTGAAGGCTGTCAGGGCATTCTGTACAGCTAGCATCTCCTTCAAATTTATGTGCAGGTGCATTTGGTCCTCTGTCCAGGCACCCTGAAGACATCTCCCTTGCATGTGGGCTCCCCATGCATAGATCGAAGCATCCGTCATTATGAATTGATTGGCTAGAGTGGGACAGAAAGGCTTCCTCTTGTTCTGGAGACAGGCCTCGGCCCACCAAAGAAACTCCTGCCAGAGACAAGGCAAAAGTGTGATCACTGTTTCCAAACTGTGGCAATGCTGAGACCATACACTCTTGAGGTACCACTGTATCTTCCTCATATGCAGTCTTGCATATGGTATTAACAGAATGCAGGATGCCATGTAACCCAAAGCCTGCAGAATTTTTCTTGCAGTTAGCTGACTCATTGAAGCCAGGTTTTTGAAAGAAGCCAGTTGTACTTTTTTGTCTGGTGTCACGTAAGCCATCTGGGTTGTAGTGCTCAGAAGAGCACCCAGGAAAGTAATCTGTTGTGTGGGCACCAGGTTTGATTTCTTTAAGTTCACTGTGAACCCTAGGCACCACAGAAGATGCTGCACAAATGCCAGATGCTGAAGTAAAGTCTCCTTGTTGTCCGCTTGAATGAGACAATCGTCCAGATAAGGGTATATTTGAATTCCCTTCTGTCTGCAAAATGCCATTACTGGTGCCAGTCACTTTGTAAAGACCCTGGGCACAGTAGAAAAGCCAAAGGGCAGCACAGAGAACTGGTAATGCTTCAAGCCCGCTTTGAATCTCAGGTACCTTCTGCACTCTAGCCTTATGGGAATATGCAGGTAAGCTTCCTTCAAGTCCAAAGTCACCATTCAAGCGTTCTTGCTCAGCATAGACAGCAGCTGCTGCAGAGTGAGCATCTTGAATTTTGGTATTTCTAGGAAGGTGTTTAATACAGAAAGGTCCAGAATTGGTCTCCGTGTGTTTTCCTTCCAGGGAACCAGGAAAAGTCTTGAATAAAACCCTTGCCCCATTTCTGAATTTGGTACCAATCCTATGGCCCTCATATCCACGAGGGACTGAACTTGCTGTTGTGCCTCTGCCCGTTGATGCTTTGGCAGATCTGGCCATCCATTTGGTTTTGGCAAGGTATGGAAATGAAACTTGTAACCCCTTGGAACTATGTCCAGAACCCATTTGTCTTGGGCTATGCGGCTCCAATTGTGATAAAAAAGAGAGATTTTTCTTCCCAAAGGCGCATCCAGGAGGGGAGCCCATGGAGCTAGTAAGGGAGAGTCATAATGACTGTTTCCTGTAAGGTTGTGACCTATCTTCTCCTCCCTTGGGAGAGGGGGCACTCCACTGCTTATTTCTGAAAGGGGGCTGTGCCTGACCTCTATCTCTGGAACGCCTGTATCTGCCTCTCTGAGGTCTGTCTGAGCTCGGAAAGGACCAAGGTTTAGCTGGCCATTTCCTGCTAAATCTAGGGGGTTGCACCTGTAGAAAATCTTTAACCGTCTGCATAGATTTGGCTTTGTCTTCCATTTTCTTCAATACCTCCTCAGCTTTGGCCCCAAACAAAACACTGTGCTGCAAAGGGGCATCCAAAAGTTTTGCCTTAACCTGCTCTGGAAAACTTTGCTCCTTTAACCAAGCATGCCTTCTAATAACTGCGCCTGTTGCTGCAGCCCTGCAAGAAGCCTCCAAAGAATCAAAATCACAGTGCAGGGTATATTTACCCACCTGCTCAGTAGCATGCAAATAAATCCTGTAATTCCTTATTTTCTGTACCACCAGAAACAGCAGACATCTTTTGTTTTAACACAGACAAAAGGTATTGCTGATATTTCAACATATGAAATTGACAATTTAAAGCTTTAATAGACAAAGTAGCAGAAGTATAAACTTTTTTGCCCCATCTTTCCAAGGCTCTGGACTCTCGGTCAGAGGGAATAGGATTCTTAGCAGAGGCCGCTTTACCACCCTTAAGCCCTGAGAGATAGTTTCTGGATCAGCTGAAGGGTTCTTAAAAAGAAATTTGTGAGAATCTGGAACCCTATAATACCTATCCAGCTTGACAGGAGCAGGAGAAAAAGAATCAGGAGAGAGAGATGCCTCTTAAAAAACATCATCCACAATGTCAAATACAGGGGGAATAGCCAGGGGCCTATGCTGTGGGAGCAGAAGAAAATCCCTAAGCCTTTTCTTGGATTCAGAGTATTCCTGCCCTTCCCAGTGAAAATGCTCTCATGTCATGCAAAGTTTCCCCAAATGAATAATCCTCAGGAGGAGAGGCTGAAGGAAGGGATTCTTCAGCATCAGAATCCTCATAAGGAGGGGAGGAATAATCCTGCTCAGAGGAAGAAGCAGAAGAAATTGAAACTTGATCTGAGGAATCATAATCTGGCTCTAGCCTAGGTCTCTTGTCAGGAGAGGGATGGGAACCCCTGATCATAGTCAACAAGTCCTCAGCCATTTTAACCATCTGTCTTTGAGGTCTAGGGCCCTGATCAGAAGGAGCCCGTGCATGCTTCTTTGTCTTTGCCGGAGCCTTAGTCTTTGTCTTTGTCTTTGACTGCAAAACTGGAGCCATCTTTACATGAAGCTGTGTAGGCCTAAAAACCCCCTCAGAAGCCGGTGCCTGCACAGCGGCTCCGGACCCATCTGAGGGAGCATTATCCGGAGGTCCAATCCGTGGAAATTCTGAAGGCCCCATCGGCTCCACTCGGGAGTCGGTACAGGCAACCGGTTCAAAAGTGACAGATGACAGGGGCTGCAAAAGCGCCTCACTGATGACCGATGAACCGGCAACTGGCTCTGGTTGAATAATGTCATCCGCTTTGGACCTTGGAGGCCTGTCTTTATCCTTGCGCCTCTTATACACTCCGGTAGCTGGATAAGAATCCGATGACATATTGTAATTAAATCTTTTTCCAAAATAATGGAAGGCAAAATCGTATCTACGCTTAATAGTGCATTGATTAAATCTAGCACAAAACCTACAATTAGCTACGTTGTGGTCAGGGCCTAGGCAAGGTATACAGTAACAGTGAAAATCCTTATGAGGTATTTGCTTCCCACAAGAAATACAGTTATTAACTTTTTCTGACATCAGACTGGAGCAAGAAAAAGGTTTCCCCAATGGGGTACTTAGCTTAAAATAAAAAGTCGTCAATACAAAAGTCACCAAAAGTAAACAGGAGTTGGCCGACTGGCACTTGCGAACTACTTTGCTACGGGCACCGCATGGCAAGAAAGACTGGGGAAAATGGCGTCGGCTGAGGTCCTTATACCCCTGGCACACTGATGTCAGGGAAGGAGCGACTTCAGCCGACGTCGGACCCGACTTTGGGACTCTGGCCGATCGAGGGCTGCTGCCAGCAGGAAGAACCCTACAGTAATGACTGTAACAGTGAACCATGATGAACATCCAGTTATATTAAATCAGGAGATGCAGTGGACAAACTCCTTCCACAGGGAGTATGGCACTTGGCCCATTTCACTCATGGCCATAGTCATCTTTATTTTTTAATTTTTATTTTTTAAGCCTACTTTTGCCAAAACAGATTATCATAGATCATAGATGTTAGGTTTAAATTACATTACCATATACAGACTCCTTTCATGGGTGTGATAATATAGATTGGGAATCAGGGTATGAGACCTGCTTAGCAGGAAAAGTTTCTCAGGCATCTCAGAACCCTCCTTTTTTCACCATGTACTGTGGCTACTGTGTCTCTACAGCCTGTTTGCAGAAACATTGAGAAGCATGAAAAAATTAGCAGTAGGAAAAAAGGAGAACTCCAGAGCAGCTATTCTGAAGTTAGGGAATGAAAGGAGGGTGGGATGCAAAGGGGAGATCTATGTCTTGCAGATCTTTTTTTATGATAAATATATCATTTTCATGTCTGATAGCATGCTCATCCTCCATAAGAAAAAGGTATGAGTCCCTAGGAAATCTTCTTTTGTGGACATCACTATGGGAACAGTACCCCAGATTATGTTGGCTCTGAATGAAGATTTGGATGTGAACATAACATCAAGCCAATAGTCTCTTGTGAAAGTATTCAGAGAAGAAAAAAGTAACTGTTGCACAGATATCATTCAAAGAAGGCTGTCAAAAAATGTTGTACAGGTTGATACTACTCTAGAGGAATGACTCTTAGGAGCTCTGAGGAAAGACCTCATATGTTTAATGTGATGAAAGTGAATGCAGCTATGGAACGACCTGGCAGAGTTAAGTTTGCAGGATTTCTGACAATCTAATTTTAGCAAGAGAGACAAAAAGTTGTTCAGTTTTGCATATGTCTTTAGTTCTGTCATTATATTGTCTAAGCTGTAAGATGATACCTATACAATGGGAGAGGTATTCTCTTTAGTTAAAATATTCGGGAAAAAACAGATTGGTTAATACTCTGCTGCAGATTGGCCACTGTGGCCATTATAGGCTTGAAAGATGGATTAGCTCTAAGTTAAACTCTATCTCTGTGAAAAACTTGGCACAATGGCTTAACAGAAAGAGCATGACATTCAGAAATTCTTCTAGCAACATTAACTGCTGCTGGAAAAAGAATTTTCCAGAAGAGATCATTTACGTTCATTGAGGAGTCTGGTTCAAATGGAGGTAGAGTAAATTTCATCAACATGAAATATAAGTCCAAGAGGACCCAGGAGCCCATATGGAAGGCCTAATAAGAAATGTTCCTTGTAAAAAGGTCTTAAACATTTTGATAGATGCTGGGAAAAAGAGTTTAATCCCATGTAGAAATTGGAAATGACCATGAGATGGACTTTGATGGAATGATAAATCAAAAATGTCAGAGAGTAACTCAAGAACTGATGGGACATTAGCAGAAAGGGGATATGGGCCCTTTAATGCAGCCCAAAATTAAAAATAAAGTCAATTTGACTTTATACTGGTTACTAGTAGAAAGGTTTTTTTTTTTGAGGATGAAATTTGTATGACTCTGATGGAAGCGGAGGAAGTACTGCCAATTAGTGGAAGTGTGGAAGTCAAGCTGTGTGTTTGAGAGAATAATTGATTGGAACACATTTGCCAGATGAATAGCATAGCATAGGGGGTGTAAATGGAAGGGCTTTAATGGAAGGTCCTCTTCAGAGGTTAAGAATGAAGCAGAGGAAACCACTTCTACAGTGTCCAGTAAGTGGCTAAGAAAAGACCTTTGGCTTTGTGGAGTCTGGCTTTTTGGATGAACCTTATCATCAAAGGAAATTAAAGAAAAATATAGGGGAGTCCAGTCGACTTTTTACAGAGCAGAAAATCCCTGTGATGTCCTCCTATGTTCAAACATGGGGAAAAAGGTTGTTGCAGTTTGGCTTTGAGAAGTGGGATCCTTCTTTAGTACCACTGCCAAGACCATAATATCAGGCTTAGAGGTCTCTGTCCAAATGGCCCATTCTGTGGGAGGCTGGAGGATATCATCATCCTTTTTTGGAACAGAGACCACTGCATCTAAGCTAGTATGATGACATTGTTAAAGATGTCCACCAGAGGGAATTATCTAAGAAGATTGCTAGGTTGATCTATGGGTCCTTCTAGAGAATCTGTTATGAAGTCATACAGCCAGCTGTCTTGCTGATACATCAGTTCTAGACACAGTTAGACTCTGGGGTGTTTGGAGGAAATCTGGTGAATTAGATTCCTCCTCATTGTTCATGTCCTTCAGTGGGGAGCTTTCTAGGGCCTCTTAAGAGGAGGGGATTTGGACAATGAAGAGACCCTTTTTAAGGAGGACTTATCGGTGTTCAGATTACTGAAGACACATAATCCATTTGTCCTTCTGGGGAATGTTGGAAGGATGATAACCCCGGGGAAGATGCACCTGAAGAAACCAAAGATGCTGACATTGTGGTCAAAACATACAGTGCCAAGGGGTAGCATGCACTGGTACTTACAGGGCCAGAGGCCTGAACTGGTGCTGAGAGCAGAAGACAGGAGAGGAGCACACATCAACAACATTAACTCCAGAAACCCCAGTGCTAATTAATGTGGCATAAATGCCAATGCCAAAAGGCTGGCATTGGCACTGGCTACAGGATCTTGTTGCCTAGCATCGCTGCCAAGACCAGTGGCATTGTAAGGGCCAGCTGAAAGCCACAGCCCAGGACATGCACAGTGTTAATAGCATCGTTGCCAAGGTATACATTACTGACACAAGATGCAATGCTGAAGCTGTTGCAGTAGAAAACAAGAACAGCAATCTGATGGACAACATAGTTCAAAAAGCACTGCTGGACTGATAAAGGCACCATTGGATGTCCATAAGTAGGATAAGGGGAAACAGCCCCAAAAGCATCTCTGCCCACAGGAACAGACAGGCAAAGAAGGGAGAATCAGATCACCTATCCTGAGTCCTAAAAACAGTGTATACCAGCCTGCCATAATCCAAGACAAGAAGTTTTAGTGAGTTTGGAGATCCTATGGCTTAGAAGCACAACTTTATTGGATGTGCAGCTTTACAAGACTATAGCTGGCAATTTAACTAACTTAGAGTGATTATAGCCTTAATTTTTTTGTAACAGGATTGAAATGGCAGAATGTTTGGGAGAGAGAGATAGAATGAGAGAGAGAGAGAGAGAGAGAGAGAGAACTGGCAAAAAAAGAATGTGAAGGTCTGTTCCTAATCTTAGGATGGGAGAAAGAATTCAAGAGTTGAATTTCAGAGTGAGAAGAGGTCTTAGGATGTTTAGGGAAAGAAACAGAAGAGGAGCTGGATTTAACCTGGACAGTTAATTACTTCTCTGTAAAGAGTATTTCGAGGAATTCTTTTCATCTTCTAAGTGTGATCCTATTAAGGTCACTACAAAGGTAAAATGTTTGGGAATTGTAGGCTTCACTAAAATCAGACTAATACACCAAAAGAGCTGTTGGCAATCCAAAAGTGCAAAAACACAACCACGAACCACTAGTAAAACACTTCTGTGATGACCGCACACAAGGACCAAACAACCCAGGATGCAATTGATTTATTTAGCGCTTTCATCTTACACAGACGTCAGCAGAATAAAGTACAACATTTAACATCCATTTTTAGAAGCAATACTCTCATGTCATTGGTAGTTCTTAATCAACATCACTTGTCCTGGTTTAAACACACCCCTAATTTCAATTCATGTTTCTCAATCCTATTATCATTGTCAGAACCAGTTGTTAGTTAAGTAAAGTTTAAGTAATTTCTTAAAAAAATATGGATTCATTTTTTTATATGAAACTATTAAATATATGAATTATTTGATTTAGTAATAAAATTAATTAAAAACTGTTATTTTTTTAATTAATTTTGTTTATTACTTAAGAACAGAACTTAAGAACTAGTGGCTTCTCTGAAATAATAAAGATTCTGGATGTGCCTGTCAGTGGCTCAATGTTCCTACTACAGGTATACTAATGGAATGACCTTTTGGTTGTCTTGACCAAACGAATGGGCCTAGGCCCCAAGAAAAAGAATCGGAGAAGGGCAAGTTTTGTCAGGAATTTTCTGGAACTGATTACAAGAAAGAAAAATCTGGAGATAGAAACTAATGTAAATAATTGTAACCAAAATGCCTTTACCCACAAATCTTATTTTTTTCAGTTAAAAGACAACAAAGTAGTCAGAGGTCATTTGTCTCAATCTTTATAGAAGCACAGCAGAAAAAAGCCTGGAGAGACAGGGCACCTGTACTGCATGATGGAAAAAAGGGGCTCTAAGCAGCCTGGGAAAGTTTAATCTGCTTAGTGGATCTAATGTAAGCAGCACTATTCCTGTTTTTATGCAGGGTGTGGACTTTGTCTTCTCAGCCTTACTGTTGCTTACTGTGACCCTCCCTTTACATTATAGTACAAGTGTACATACCATAACTGCTAGCCTGTGAGGAGAGGTCATGTAACCAATATTTTATGGTTTCCTTATTTTATTTATTTTATTGTAGTATTATATACTTGTATTTTTTTATTCTCATGTTAATATTTAGCTGTTTTATATATTCACAATTCCCAAAGAGGAACTATAAAGGATTCAAAGAACTGAAAAACCTTCCTGCAATACTAATTTTATAAAGCACCCTAATGCACAAACCAGGGTTCAAAGTAAGAGTACTGAATGACCAGTGTAGGTATCAAAATGACTGTGACACAGCTGATGAAATATCTGGCCTGGAATGAAAACATCCAAAGTGGGTAAAACCTAAATGTTATAATTTAATATTACAATGACCTCTCCTCAAAGATGTACTGCTATGTTATGTATTATTATTACACAACTGTACTTTGTTATTTGATTAACAATTTTCCCCAGAGTAATACTAACTGAATGGAAAGTAACACACTCAAAATATTATAGTTTCCATAGAAACTGGTTTGTTTTAGAAACCTGAAGAATACTTTTGATGCATATGAGAGGGATAACTTTCCTCAACAGTCATTTTTCAATCCCTCACCAAGTCTTTTCATAGACTCAGTAGAACTGAATAGCACATGTTCCATGTCATTTAAGGTTCTTTTTACAGACCTTCACTCAGTAAGCAGTAGAAGGGATTCATAACGCTGCCTGAAAATACTTTTCAGGTTCTACCCAAACATGGATAAATTGCAGCCCTGGAAGGAATGCAGCAGTATTTGACTGCAGGCCAGTTCAAGCTTCTCAGTGGCTTGTCTGGCAATTGGAATTTTATAGCATCAGCATTTGTCATCAGGTCTTTGTTAGCTGACTGCAGAAAAGAAGTTAACAAATAGTTGCAAAACAATAGATCTGACAAGTATGATCCGGAAAATGTCCATGTTAACCTTATCATTTTATATTTGTACATATGTGCTTTTGCATACACACATGCACAAGTGTGCACGCATACATACATGTGCAAGTTTGTCTGTACATGTATATATATGTATATATATATATATATATATATATATATATATATATATATATATATATATATATATATATATATCTAGAAGTATTAGAAGAATTTTAAGTTATTACTGAAGCTAATGGTGTACATCAGATAACATCATGTAAAAAAGGTCTGCTGGGAAATAAATGCGCAAAATTTATTTTCTGTTCATCCCCCCACACACACACACACGTATATACATGCACAGATACTGCCTGGTAATTTTTGGCATATTTAATTGGAATGTTTAAACAGAAAAATTTCATAGTAAGCTGCTGCCATGTGTTTCATACAGAAACAGTGCAGAGCAAACCAATTATATAGTATCAGTTTAGCTCTATTTATTGCATTCCATGTTTGACACTAAGAACAAGGAAAGGAGAGTACAGATATCACTTAGACATATACTAAGGACAATTTACAAAGACACATCAAATGGTAATTGCAAGAAAGAACACATTCAGACTGAAAAATGCTGAGAAGATTAAAAAGCATTAACAGATGAAAGCTTGCTTAGAAAAAAAAATCCAGATTCCATCTTATACTCTGCAAACATATGTTGATAAATATGTAAGGAGCATTAGATGCTGTGGTGGTATGGCGGTAGCGTTGTTACCTCACAGCAAGAGGTTCTCCCTTTCGATGCTGGGCATGGGAGTGCCTTCTGTGTGGAGTCTGCATGTCCTCCCTGCGGTTGGGTAGCGTTCGAAAGACATGCATGCGTAAATGGGCGTGCCTTCGTTGAAGGTTGAGCGTCGAGCTGGCAATTCAGTGTTTCGTAAAAATCTACTGCCAATTATTAGCGGACCGGATTTCCGCTGTGGCGACCTCTTACTGGGAAAAGCCGAAAGACAAACAACAACATTAGTGTCATAAATCTGAACCTCTAAACGCAAGAAATCTGGACAAAGCCAAAATAATTTGGAGACAAAGGCCCAAAATCATGGACACATTTTAAATATTGCTCTTATAAATGCTAGAATAAAACGTTTTGTGTTACCATGAATTTTCTGAAGGATATAAAGTCTGAAATGTACATGTCTGTCATTATTCAATACTCACTGATTTGCCAGAAAACTATTTTTTTTATGAGAAGCAGACTAAAAATGTGGATATTCAGCAAAAATCTGGACAGTTGATAGGTATGATATTTAGTAGCTAAGTGTTAAATACATGGTAAAAGATTAGAGTGGAAAAAACAAGATGGGGGAAGGGGAGCCAAAGCAACAGATAGTGCATGTGCTGGGGCTGTTAACAGTGTAACTTACATGTTGTATGCAGTATTTTATTACCCATAGACAAATGGTGTTTAAGATAAAAGAAGAAAGGCATTCCAGAACATTGCACATTAGAAAAGTGAGACTGAACTGCAAGTAAGACTAAAGGCACGGTGTAGAATAAGCCCTGAATCCCTGTTCTCAAATGCAGTAGGAGTCCAAAGAAAAAACAAATTGAGGTGATCCTATATAATAGATTCCTGTGCTATTATTTTAAAGTAGGGAGCGAAGATGGCATCAACTGTCAGTGCTGTAAGAAAGGCAAGGTGTTGGGGGTGACTGTCCGGAGCACCATCTTCTAGGGGACAGTGATTAGTGTATGCATCCTAAGATCCTAGGGAAAAACACAATTACAAGCTTTCAAACTGATTGTTTTTGTTCTTTCAAAGTCAGCAATGAGTTATTAGACTGCTACATAAACATTTTTATAAGTTCTATGTGCAGTCATTCCTAATGGCAGTGCAGAAAGTTTATAAAATATGATTATTACTGCAGCAATTTAATAACTTAAATTTTAAGCTGTAATCAAACACTTGCAATACACATTTGCTTATAGGCAGCATGGGGATCCAAATGGGTATGTTGCCCGGGCCACCACACTCACATATCACAGCTCTGTAAGCTGTGGACAAATGGAAGTGTTAAAGAGGAATGAAATATCAATAATATGTGAGCGAGTGGGTGAAACTTATGAAATGAGATAAGACAGTATAGAGGCAGCAGTGTCCAATCAAAAGTAAAATCGGAGCAGGCCTGTATCATTAAGCAGCAGAAACACTTACTATAGCACGGTGTCTTCAATATAAATTAGTAGTAGGCTAACTGCCCTTGTGGGCCATTCCAAGCCTAGCCAATTACCCCATGCGAGAATCAAACCCTGCACCTTGTGCCTATAAGGTGAATACCTTAGCCATTATGCCAACCTCCTAGCTGTATGAAGCAGTGGTTCCCAAAAAGGAGGTTAAGGAGTGTGTGGTGACGTTTGCCATTTATGTTTTCTGTGCAAGCCATAGGTCAGTCCAGATTGCCAATTATATTTTCTAAGAGACAGCATTTAATGTATAAACCTTTAGACATGCAGACAGGAAGTTATTTTACATAATCATTAAACTGTTAGACTGTTAAACAAAGACTATTCTTCATACTTTCCAACCTCTTGATAGCAACATATGCTAGACTGGTGAAGGATAATACATGTCCTAACTAGGATGAATCCATACCTTCCATGTGCGATATCCTTTATCTCACCTTGCAATGATCACATATAAGATGCGTGCCGATGATGAACTTTGATTGTTACATTTCTGAGTCATTAGTATTTATATATATTTTTTTGTCTTTTAAACTACACTTTTGTGAAACTCTTTTTTTTGTACCAGTTACTTTCCACCCTATTCCTAATTTTTGCTACCAACCACTTCAGATTGTGTGCCACTTTCTTTCTGTGCTTACACTAACAGACTGGATCTAGTGAAATAACCCACTCCCTAATTGATCAGACTTTAACCAGATGTTTGTCAGTGTCATTATCTCTGGCAAGTTTTCTTGACAGTTTTTTTTCCCCAGCCTTGACCATTCGGCTTCTTTGGGTCCCAGCTACCCTTTCATTCCCGCCATTCTACTTAGCTATATTTAACACCTCTCACTCTGAAGTGGTGCACCCCATTTGCAAGGAGAATTTTTTTCCTTTCTGGCATCTCAGTGTCTTTTGTGGTTGTCAGTGGAGGGTGAAAGTCCAGAGTCTAACAAGCACTCATTCTTTGCCAGTTCCATTGTTCCACTTCTGTCTAACTCCTCTCATTGTTGGCTGTTAGAAGCATTGCAGCTAGCAAATATTTGACCCAGCTGAGGATGAGCACTGCCATCCACCTTAACACTTTACTGGAGTGTCAGCACTCCTTGCTAGGGTGCACTCACCATGACCTTTTTAATCTAAGGCTGCCATCTGCCAGGTAAAGGTGAAGCACCAAGACTGAGCTGAACTCTCGCTTTCAGATAGACATACTGGGATCATACCTCTCAACCTCTTATTGCAAGAAATCTGGACAAAGCCTAAAATGAAAGGGGGACAAAGGCCGAAAAATAGGGACATATTTTGAATATTGCTCTTATAAACTTAGAAAATTGCTAGAATAACATTATTTGTGTTAACATGGGTTTTCTGTGGAATATCAAGTCTGAAATTCAAATATATGTCATTATTTAGTGACTTCAATCATCAGCAATTTGTCAGAAAAGCACAAATTGTATGAGGAACAGACCAAAAATATGAAGCAAAAATCTGGGCATTCTGCGAAAATCTGGACATTTGAGAGGTATGACTGGGATCAAGCTGTTCACTCCCATCCCTCCTCATAAAACTCTTCCCAGCATCTGAGCCCACTGTTTGAGCCTGGATTGGCTGAGAAACAGTCACTCTACAGCACACCAGTGGCATATTTTCCACGGATTGTCTAAAGGCTTCCTTGGATCATCCTTACCAGATTCAGTAGCTAGTTCTGCAATGGGGAGATGACTCATGGCACTTCTTTGGCTTAGACTGGGGGTATAGAGGATTTGAGACTGGAACATAGTATTATGGCATATCTCATAAAAAACATTTATTTTGAGGCTTATTCCCAGAGGGTGGTTAATACAGTGATAAGATGAAACTGTTCTAAATCTCAACTGCTAGCTGCCTCATGAGGGAAGATTAACCGCAGATCCACAAAGTACTATTAGCTGCCCCTTATTCCTTAGAAAGAAGTTTGTCTTGAAACTAAGCCTGTTCACAGCCAACCCTCTTCCACATTCCTTTGTCCCAAATCCAGGACAGTGTTGCCACAAGCATGTAATATTAACAGCAGGCCAATCTATTATGCAGAGATTTAGTTCCACCTTTACAGTCTTCTTAGATATATCCTGGTATTGCACACCCATCACCCCTTGCCTTTTTTGTTTCTTATAGGCTGGTCATACTTTGTTTTCTTTCAGTACGACATCAGTTGGATAAAACGCATATTCCCTGTTGGCACAGTTGAGTTCCTTTCATATCCTGTTTTTCTGTTCTGTTTTTTTCAAATCCAGTCAGCCCACCCCATTCATCATCCTTCTCTTTTGCTCTGTCGCTATACTTATTCTTGTATGGTGTTATCAGGATTTATGCAGCACTATAAATAGTGACCATAAAGGGCTGCATAATAATAAACCACAGGTGGACTACCAGATGTGTGGAGCTAACAAGATGTTAAAAGAAAGGGAAGTGTTACAGCACTGCACAGAGTACTCTGTAAGAAGTTCATTTTGGCATACATTTTTGGAACCTGACAAAATAATAATAAAGCAATACAAAAATATGTTTTGTGTTACATAGTGTTAACAATTCTGACAGACAATAAAGACTGACTGACCCAGCTCTCTGACCATTTCCTTCATGTGTAGATCCTACTTAGCCAACAGCTTTTTTCAGACTTTGTAATTGCCTTGGGTTTGTGCCTGGCATTCTTAAATTTCATCACTGTTTTCAGCTCTACTACTTCTATAGGTAGACTCATACCTCTCAGCTGTATAAAATTCCACATAACATACAGATTTTTGCCTCATATTTTTGGTCTGTTCCTCATAAAACTGGTGATTTTCTGGCAAATCATTGAGGACTGAAGTCATTAAGCGATGATAAACATTTGCTTTCAGACTTCATATCCTCCAGAAAATACTTGTTAATGTAAAATATGTTATTCTATCAGCTTTTTAAATTTATAATAGCAATATTTAAAAATCTGTCCCTGATTTTGGGCCTCCCCCCATTATTGCTGCCTTTGTCCAGAATTCTTGCACTAAAAGGTTGTGAGGTGTGGGTAGACTGTTTCAGTCACCCACCACACTTTCTGTGAATAACTTTTTTATGTGTTTAGCTTTTCTTTGGAAATGGTAGCCACTTTAGCTCTGCAGTTATCTAATTTACAAATAGTTACTGTCTCCCATTGAAGGCATCATGATGTCATTATGATAGAACTACATTTTTAACATGATCACAGTTTGAATAACATGTAGGTGTGAGACAGGGCAGAGGTAGACCCAGTAGCTCATATTAAGGAATCCGGCATTCAACTTCTGAGCATGTTTCTGCAATAATGTTTGTGTGTGTAGAATTTCCTGGGAGAGAGAACACATTTCTCCTCTGTACAAAACATTTCATGCTAAAAAGAATGTCAACACAATCATTGCCAATGCTTTTCATCACAGTTTAGATTTAGCATAACAGTTGTTTAGATTAAATGACTGTGTCTCCATATGATATATTATATACATAATGTCTCTCTATAGCTATGTTATAGAGATGAATGAAGCCAGACAAAGCTTGTTAATTGATTTTTTGGCTGCTGTTAGAGTTGTATTTAACAATTTCCTGTCACTTCAAGTGCAAGAGTCTTTAATGCAGCTAAAAATAGGAAGAGAGATTCCAGGATTTGAACAGTTGTTTCTAAATTTAATTGAAGTCATTCTGCAAGGCACGTAACAGAAGTACCAGTGTAAGACAGGATCAAGTGATATGGCTGAAAGTAGCCATTTATATGCCACCTTGTCACAAACAGTATCCATAAATCCTGGCAGCCACATGAGGTAAGATATTTAACCCATTTGGCATTAACATGCACACTGAAGAGTAATATGCCTGTTTCTGCTGGGTAACATTTATGCTTGCGTAGGAGGCAACACTGTGTACATCTTTCCTTCTCTTCCATAGTTGAAATTACTGCACAGATGATGTGTCATTTCCTGATTTTGTGTATATATTATACATTGCTGACAAGTAGAGATTGCATGGACTCATATACCCCAAGAATTACGTAATGAGAGTCTAATAAAAGCAGCTATCATTCCCCATAATTAGTCAGTCTGTCAGTGGGTTATTCCAGCAGAGCAGCAGAAGGTGACACTTCCTGTTAGCTGGTTTCTTGCTTTCCCCCACATATAACCATCTGAATAAGGGCACCTGAGTTAACAGCAGTGGTAACAAGCAGGGTAAGCTACTTTTCTGCAGTTATAGCAATGTTCAGAAGGTTGCAATGGGAATGACTGCAGATCTCCATCGACACCCCTGTGATTCTTTGTTTTGCTTTCCTAGGGTTTACACATTGTTACGTATTGCACAGTGACTGGTTACAGTGCAGGTATATGATTGTAAAGATTTCCTGGTGCTTCACTGTGCTTTAGGGTTTAATTATTTGGGTATTTACTTGGCATGTAAGTATAAGTTTCCCTGCACTCGAGTAGGTATGCATTTATTTATTTACGTATGTGTTTATATCTGTTTGCTTTCCACAGCTTAGTTCTGGAGTGTTTTGCATATGTAGGTATCATCTAATAGTTTGAACTGCATTGTATTGTTTTCTATCAAATTATTAACACTTGGTGTATTATTGCTTGCTAGAACTCTATGATTTAAAAGTTGTTCACATCTGAGCCAGACCTTGGCTTGTTCTTTCTTTCTTTCTTTCTTTCTTTCTTTCTTTCTTTCTTTCTTTCTTTCTTTCTTTCTTTCTTTCTTTCCTTTATAATTCCCACCACCTTTCTTCTGATCTGTTGAGTTTTAACCAACCTAACCTGTGAGTTTCAAGTGAGAGGAGTATTTATTCGGTACCTAGCCTGCGTCATCTCTGTTCTGCAAGCTTGATATGTTCCTTTAGCATCTCTCCAGCACTGGAGCAGCAACAAGTTAAGTATTTGGCTTTCTTACATTATGGGGAGAGGCATATAAATAGCAGTGTTAGTCTTGATGATTCCTGTTTTCATTGCATTTGTTTTTTTATAGTGACAACATGTCAAATATCTTTCATGTGTGACCTTATTTTGTAATTGTATTTATTTGTTAAGCAGATAAACATGCTAGGCATAAGTTTCTTTTTACAAGCACGACCCAAGAGCACTATATGGTGAAATAAGTTTCCCATATTCTTATAGTAATAGTAGGTAGATGGAAACTGAGGGAATCAAACCTATCATTAAAGGATTAGTCTTATTACCATCTTAGAACTCTTAATTCTCCTAAATAAACTGCATGTTTTTATTTATTTATGTTTTTGAAAACTGCATTTTTCCATGATTGAATCATACGTAGTGGAAGGATAGCTGCTAAACTGTGCTTTCTTTAGCATGCTATTGTTTTTTTCCTCATTCTTTGTTTAATGAGCCTCTTCACACTGCTTGCTTGGAGGATATACAGTGACCTTTCAGTGACCAGCATGAGACATGAGAACATGTGGGGGAGCATGTGGTTCCCACATATCACAGAAATGAGACAGCACATGCCATGCAGGTTTTTATGATATAGCCCATGTTCCTGAGGTACTTGGGGCTATAGATTACACCCACATTGCAATAAAAACCTAATCTGGGGAGCAGTGGCAAAAGTATATTAACTGTAATGGGTTCCACTCTCTCAACTGCTAGATGCTCTGTAATACACAATACACCTGCAGGCCACTGAAGCAGAGCACATGGTTCTCACTTATGGCAAATGTGTAACCTATACCAGTGGTTTGTGTGGTGTGATTTTACCTGGAACCATGGTTATTGACATATTTTAGATATTCCTAGACCATGGCAAAGAATGGCTACAACACTGCCCTATCACAGACCTGGGTCATTGTCAGGTGTGTGTTTGGCCTACTGAAACCCTGAAAGCCTGCTTCTGCTGTCTGGGTGTATCTGGAAATGGGCTATAGTGTGACCCAACAACATGGAGTAAAATTTTTGCAGTCTGTGCAGCGGCATACAATATCATTAGATACAACAGTAGTGTAGTAGGGTGGGGCAAGAGTGTTAGAGGGGCGCAATGTGCAGATCCTAATCTCTAATACAATACTGTTTTTTAAAAGCCAGTATTGCATTTGCATTCAAACCTAAGTGCTGTAGTGATCTCTGTGTGGTCTAAACTGCAGCAATGATTTGCTACAGTGTAGCAATCAGTTTACTACAGTTTAAAAGTGAAAAAAAATCACTTTTATTAAATCAAATCTGAGCACTGTAGTGCTCTGTGCAGGCAAGGTAGAAACTGTTATAACAGTTTGTTACAGTTTATAAGAAGAAATGTTATTTATTTATTTATTTAATTATTTTAAGTAACACATGAGCACCTAGTGCTCCATGCTGGCAAAATATAAACTGTAGCAACTGATTGCTGCATTTGTAGCAAACAGTTTGATACAGTTTGATAGAAGATTTTTTTTTTTTAGTAAAACAGTTTGCTACAGTTTATAACAAGAAGAAATAATTTTTATTTTTTTTAATAAAATGGAGGACGGTCGGGGGCAGGGCACAGAAAAGGGATATGATGCGCTAGGCGTGTGTGTGTGTGTGTGTATGTTGTGCATCTGGCCACCTGTCTGGAGTGCCAGCAGAAGGAAAATTTTTTTTTTTTTTGCTCTTCAATGGAAATGCTGGGAGGTGGATCTGTAATAAGCCATTTGCTACACTGCACTTCCTCCGGTCATCATGCCCCCAAACAGTTTAGCAATACCTGTGTTGGTATCTGCCTGTCCCAATATTATGGCCCTGCAGAAACCCTGTGTAACAGTCATTAGGTGGGTGGTAGCCATGGCTTGCTTGGCCACCATCACCTCATCCTCTGAGGTCATTTACTACTCTGTGGAGTTTGTACTTGTTGTTTGTCTTTCGGCTTTTTCCGGTAAGGGGTCGCCACAGTGGAACTCCGGTCCACTAATGATTGGCAGTACATTTTTATGCAACACCGAGGTGCCAGCTCGATGCCCAACCTTCAACAAAGGCACACCCATTTATGCACGCATGTCTTTCGAACGCTACCCAACCGTGGGGAGTACATGCAGACTCCACACAGAAGGCTCTCCCAAGCCAAGCCGAGAATCGAACGGGAGAACCTCTTGCTGTGAGGTAACAATGCTACCGCCATACCACCGTAGAGTACTCTATGGAGTTTGTACTAATCAATGGGAATTGTGTTGCACAGGTTCGTAGGTTAATAGCTAAGTACTAGGCAATCAGTCTGCAGACCATTACAAGCCTAGCTAAAACCTGTATTCCCTCTAGCCTCAAGGAGGGCAAGGCAAGATAGAACATGATAGATTCTGAGGCTGTCCTTCTAATTATCTTGATTTAACTTGAAGGTGCTGCTCTACTTGACATGCAGTGGACATTTGTTCCAGAGGTGAGGGATACACTGTGATAGAAGTCTGTCACACCATCAGGTCTTATTTATATGATGAAGGTTTACTTCCTTTATCCGAGTATTTTAGGTATCACTGGTTCTGCAAAGGAATAGGAGATCATACAGGGTTGGATCTTTCATGCCTCAAAAGGCTAAACACAGATCTCCATGAAGGACACTGTAAGAGACTGAGAACAGAGAAAGGACTGCCATTTTATCCTAATAACTAAGATTATCAAGGCCACTGATCTTTTTTTGTTATGAATCCCTGAAGTCTCTCAAGTTGTGTGATACATTGAGCAAATACATACCAAAAGTGCATTATATTCAGTAATGTGTCTGATAAGGTATGAGTAAAGGGGAATTAAGACTTCTTTGGGTCTAGTGGAGGTGCCTTTGGAAATTAGATGAGCCAGATAAAACACTTTCTGATCTACTGTAGATATATGACAAGACTGCCTTTTATAGACACATCAGTGTCTAATTGGAGGATTGCCATCAGCTATGTGGTTAATAAGACTGTTTTGTTTACCAAAATGAACTATGTCACAGTTTTTACATAATTTGAGACCATTTTCTTTGTACCAATTGCTAACATGTGAGTCAGTTGAAGATTGAATAACAAAAAATTTACAGTTGTCTGCAAACTTAGTTAACTATCTGCAAGGAGCGCTGGCCTAAAGTCCTGAGAAATAAATGCCAAATAGTAGAGGGGCCAAAACAGAGCCCTGCTATACACCGCTGGTAACTTTCTTTGCTTTCAGAAATGGCATCTGTGACTCTAACCACATGGGATATATGAGACAACCAGTTAGCTATGCACTGCACAATATAAGGCTCTATATTCAAATTTAAAAGTCTGTCCACAGTGCCTGCATAGGGAATATTGTCAAAGGCCTTGACAAGGCCAGGATATGCAGGCTGCATTGCATAACTACTATTTACTACTTTGGCTACTTTTTCAAAGAAATGAATGAAGTTAAATAGGCAGGACCTTCCTCTGACAAAGCCAAACTGATGAGAATCCATGGTTAAGGGATTCTCAATGTCAGGATTATTAAGATCCAAGATAATGCACTTCACAGCTTTATATATGACACTAGTGAGACTAATGGGTCTGGAAATACCAGGGTCCATAGTTGGGCCACCCTTGTATAATAGCATTACAATGGCTGTTTCCCAGGTTTCCGGAATGTAGCCTTTAGAGAGGCTTAGATTAAAGAGGTTAAGTAGGGGTTCAGAAAAGCCATATTTGGTACTGATATTCAGGCAACCTGATATGTCATCAGAGTCCATGGACGAAGTATTTTTAGTTTTTGAGAGGGCTGAGAGAACTTGTTCCATAATAATTAAAGAGGGTGGCTAGGATTGTGGAACCTGTGGAATAGCTAAATCTGTGGAAGGAGTAAACTTTGCAATACATGTGTTAGCTGAGAAATTAGCTATATCCTTTGGGTCAAAGTGTGCAGTATTATTGTGAACTAGCTCCAAATATTTTTGGATGATAGTTCTTAACTTCTTGACACATTTAAAGAAAGATTTATAATTATTTTTGGTTTTAGTTGCTATTTTATTTTCATATCTATTACTGAGCTTCCTAATGGTTCCCTTAAGCTCCTTGTTAGTTTGCTTAAGTGTTCACTTTAGGTAGGTAGAATGAGATAGGTGATGACATCTTCCTGCCTGGATGTGTCATCCTGTGTTTGTGGGCTATGTTGCATTGGCACAGAAGTTGTGTCCATGAAACAGGGTGGAGATGTGGCCATCACATTCCCCCTGTCTACCACTAAGACCATGACCTCTGACTGTGTCACTATTTGGCTGCCATCATCATCAGAGCCAGATAGATGCTCATCATATTGATCACTACTGCAGTAGCTTAAGCTATATGGCTTATATCCTGCTAAGGTTATAACTGTTGGCCAGCTTCTAAAGCTTCAGGCACCTTCCACATGCCCAAACCATTAGGCACCTCAAGCTAAGCAGATTAAAAGATAGGTTTGGGTGTGAAGCCCTTCAGAGCTTTCATGTCACTGAAGAGAGTGCTCCTGTACAGGCTCGTGATGATTGATGGTCAGATTGTGCAGTTCCGTTACTTCCCCAGTTAGGAAAGTGTATGACATATAATTGTAGATCAGAGGGTATTAAGAATATTATTAGAAACAATTGGTGTATTCTTAAAAACATGCCTGAGATAATCAGAATAGTCGGAGAGGCCCCCATGTTCTCATATCATACCTGTCCGAATTTGAAACAAAGATTATGGGCAAGCATATGAGGGAGAAAGGAAGTACATACATTTAACTTTAGAATGCTTGACATCAGACAGAATAAAAAAAAGGGGGTGTCTTAATAATGAGTTAGAAATATGTGAATGCTCATGGATCGGATCACACTTTTCGAATCTGATTGTTTTCCAGGTTTAAATACAGCAGTAAGCATTAAACCTGTTTTAAAAAGAAGACAGTTAACTTTGAAATAACATCTTGTGTGGATGGGTCTTAGTTAAATGTTGTACTTATTTTATGGCTATACTAACTTTCAATAACATTTTACCTGTATATGTGTCTTTACACTGAAGTGCTTAATACAACAGTGTCATGTGATTAGTTTTGTGGTTTGAATTTAGTACTTAAATGAAGGCATTTGATTTAATTTTTACACAATGATGAAGAGCTGGTACTGAAAGCTTTGTTTCCAGGCATTGGATTTTTTTTACTACTGTTTTGTATTTTGTATCCTGCCTGGTTTACTTAGGTGCTGTTCTTGTTTCTTTGGACATTTGTTGAACCTCAGACCACTCATCTTCTACTCTGGATCCTTCTGGTGTGCACTTGCAGCTACTGCAGCCTAGGGTTTAGTCACATTATCTGCGGCTGTTGGGGTCACCTCAGTGGGCAAAGAAAAGCCACTCCTGTCAGCCCTGGAAGAGGGAACAGAAAAGGCTTCCGTGTTGTGTCAGAATACTGTGCTTATCCCTGGGGAAGCTGCTACTGCCATTAATTACACTGATGGCCCCATTTTTCCTGTCAAAAAGAAACAGAAAATGAAGTATGTGTCTACTCCTCAAATTTCCTTAGACAAGAGTAGTTTACTGGGTCTGGCTCAGGGTTTAATTCAGGCTATATATGCTTCTTATAAAGTAGTTTCTGGTAAAATAAAGGAGGAGACCTCTTTTCATGAAGAGATTCAAGATTCTGAATCTTAACAGGAAGATGAGTGGACGTATACAGGATTTTCTCTTCAGATTTCTGACTCAGACTCAGAGGAGAGATCTGCTTCTGATTCTAAATGTGGGGGTGTTCTCTTTCACTGACACCATTGCTAGAATGTACCAATGGTTTCAGTGGGAGAACTCAGAAAATACTATGAGTTATTACAGAAGGCATTTCTAAAACCTACACCCATTCCTCCTGTTCTGTCTACTTTAGAGGATGTGTGTGTTACTGCCTGCACTTTTCCTGATAGTCAACCAGCTGCCTCTAAAAAGGCAGATAGGATGTATAAAGTTCTTCAGTCTTTTAATTTTCTTTAGTTTATCCCACTGCTGCTAAACACTAAGTTAATTCCAGTCCTACTGTTTTTAATAAGGATAGGGTATAAATAAGGATATTGATAAATATGGGAAGAACTTGTATACTTCTGCAGCTTTTATTTTCAGACGTTTGAATCATCAGGCTAATATGCTAAAGCTTGTTCTGACAAATTGTGAAAGTATGAAGGAATGTTTTTTTTCTGCAGTTTCTCTTTGTAAGGAAAACTGCTTTAAATAATTTAGTTTCTTCTGTTGCACACTGTTCATTATTTACTGTGTGTGTATGAATCTATTGATACTTCTGCCAGGGCTATGGTTACTGATACTGTTTTGAGGAGGTTTGCATGGCTGCATTTTTGGAACCCCTGAGATGATGTTAAAAATGAGATTTTAAATTTCTCTTTAGATAGAGATTTAGTTTTTGTTCCCTTTTCTGCAGAAGAGATAAAAAATATGTAGAATAAGGCCAGCTGATCCATGAAATCTCTTAAGATGTTTCTGCTCTCCTTTTCCAGATTTTCTAAGGGATTTTCTAATTCCTCATCTAGTTTTGGCAAAAAGCAGAATAAATATTCTCAGTGAAATAAAGGTAAACAGACATTTAAGAAGAAATGGCGACAGGGTTCCAAAAAGAAGTCTCAAACCTCCCAAAACGAATGACAGTCTAAAAGGAATGAATAAACCCCCACCCTCCATATCATTTCATTTATACCTAACCATTGTTAACACCCACTCTGCACCTTACTTCCCCTTCCTGTTCTCCACACAAACCAGAACTAACCCCTCCCCTCTCCCACACTACACTGGCAATCTATTACTTCCCCTTCCACTACCTACATTACTCCTACTCAAATATCACCTAAGCAACACATTCACACATACCTACCAACAAAATATACCTACTACTAACTCCCCAGTCACCAGTTTCAGTACTCTAGCACTCAGTACTCTTACCCATCATGCCTTTCTCTACTACCCTTTTTCATGTACTACCTCCATTACTCCTCCTTCACACTCTCACCTCCCTTAATATCCAGTTGTCTCCTACTCTCAAAGTTCCTACAATACCTCATACTAGGGATCTCATCTCCTTATCATTCATTTGCTATTTTCGCTTCTATTTCTTCTACTGAAACTCCTCTTCCTAAAATCAAAATTCCCCCCACTTACACCACATTCCCTAAAAATAAAACAAAATATTTTATCTTTAACTTGTACAAATGTAACTGCCACTACTACCCTGATGTTCTTCTACTTGCAGGAGATATTCATCCCAATCCAGATCCCACTCAACACAACTCCAATGATAACTATACTCCCACTAACCTATATACCTCTGCCCCCCCCCCCCCCCCCAACAAAACAAATCTTTTACTTAATAAACACTGCAAGTATATTAAACAAGGTTAGTGAACTTCATGCTTGGATCTCAAGTCACACTCCTGATGTTATCACCCTAACAGAAACTTGGCTAAAACCCCAACACCATGACAAAGACTTTCTCCATCCTGGCTATAGTATACTGCACCTTGACCGCCAAAAGAAAAAGGGTGGTGGAGTTGCCATTGTTTACTCTAACCACTTTTCTCTGACAACTCCTAATAAAACTATTCTGTCCTTTTCCCCTGCTGAAATACTGGCAGCCAAACTTGTACTTAACACCCATACCACCATCACAATAGTACCAGTCTACATTCCCCCAGAGGATAACTTACCTCTGCTGGAAAACATTCTCTCATACTTCTCTCAACATATTCCTAATGAAACACTATTCTTGGCGATGTCAATATTAATTGGTTAACTCTCTGTACCCCAAATTCTTCCTTACACATCAACTTACTCAACTTACCACTGATGTCATCCATACCAACAACTCTCGTACACACAGCACCCTTATAAACTAGATTCTGGTCTCTCATCCCTTTAAATATCACAATCCTGAAACCCTTCCCAACACACTAAGTGATCACTCCCCAATAAAAGTACTTAGATTATCCCTCACTTTACTAAACAGCATAAATTTATCACATGCTGCAAGCTTACTAACTTCCACCCTGACACCTTTAAATCTTTTCTCTCTAAAGTTAACTGGAATTTCCTTACCCAACTTCCCCTTGACAATGCTTTCCTGTCTTTCATCTCCACCTTTATCATTACTATTGACTCACTTGCCCCACTTTGCACAGTACGTATTACATCTAATACATCTCCATGGCTATCAAATTCCACCTGCATCCTAATGAAAATAGAGACAGAGCATGGAAAACATGGACCAAAACAAAGCTTACTGCAGACTTGCCAAAATACAAAGAACTTAGAAATCAGACCAAAAAACGTATTAATAAAGATAAAAGAGACTTCTACTATAATCCACCCTCAGCTTTGAAATCTAACCCCCAAAAATGTTGGAACTCCTTAAACCATATATTACATCCTGGTGGTCTCTGCTCCCCAAATCCTTGTCCTGATAACACTCCCAAAGATTCTGCCTCCACCTTCAACACATATTTCATTGACTCTATATCCAAACTGTTTAATCCCAGTGCCAATTTATCTACCTTTAATAATATTTCTAACCACTCTCTATCAAATCCCACTGTATTCTCATCAAATTATTTTTCCCTCAAACCCATACCCACTAGCTACATCAAATCTCTACTTTCTAAACTCAAACCTTGCTCAGCTTCTACCGACAACATTCCTTCTTTTCCTTCAGTTAGCTGCTGACTCTCTTGCTCTCCCTGTATCTATCTTAATCAACCGCTCCATTTCAGAGTCCAAAGTCCCTTCCATATGGAAACAATTCTTCACTCTACCAATACATAAAGGAGGTAACTCCTCAGACATCACTAATTTTAGACCAATTGCCATCCTCTCTCCTCTCTCTAAAGTTCTAGAAAAATGCATACATAAACAAGTTATGCACTACCTACTCTCTGAAAATCTGCTTACACCTACTCAACATGGCTTTAGACCAAAGCATAGTACTACTACTGTCCTACTATCATTCCTTAATACGATAGCCATTGCCAGAGATAGCAACAAACTTGTCTCCTGTCTATTCTTAGATCTCTCTAAAGCTTTCGACACTGTCTCTCACCTTCTCCTTCTGCACAAACTAACCAACCTTAACTTCTCCCCTGCTACTGTTGCATGGTTTTCCAGCTACCTCACTGACAGATCTCAAGCAGTGAAGTGGCGATCTGCACTCTTCTCTCCTCTTCCAGTTAAAATGGGTGTCCCTCAGGGTTCCATTCTTGGTCCACTACTTTTCAACATCTTCACTAATTTTCTTTATTCTTCCTGTCCTCAGTCATCACTGGTCCAATACGATGATGACTCTACTGTCATCACTATTGCTGACTCTCCCTCTGAACTCATCTCTACAACACAGACTTCCTTTAACTCAGTAGAAAATTGGCTCTCTGATAACCAGCTTATCCTTAACCCCCCAAAAAAACTAAGCTACTGCTTTTTCTTCCTAAAAACTACAACCACATTAAATCCACTTTCACAATCCTGTCCCTCAATAACACACACATCGAGATGGAAACTAGCACTAAACTTTTCATGTCATCATTGATGACCAACTTAAATTCGATCTACACATTAACAACTGTATCAGGAAAACTCATCTGAAACTAGGGCTTCTCTACCGCAACAAAAGCTTTCTCACCAGTGAAGCTAAAGAACTCTCTCTCTTATGCCTGCCTCCTACCCAGTCTATTTTATGTCTCTCAAATTCTTACTTGCCTCAACTCCACACTCCTTGCCAAACTTGAATTTACCTACAACAAGACAGCCAAATTTGCAGCATATCAAACTTACAAGTCACATCACTGTCTCTCACTCAAACACCTTAACTGGCTTGAACTACCTCACCAGCTTCTTCTTCCTCAACTCCAGATCATCCACTCCATCCTTTATCAGCCTTCTTACTGTCCTACCCTATCATCTGTCATCTCCCACTATTCACCTGCTAGATCCCTCCGGAGCTCTAACCTAGATCTGCTACAAATTCACAAACCTAAAACTAAGAAAGGATGCATTCTCTATAGCTATGATCCTTCCAAGGCATGCAACAAGCTCCCACTAGAGATCAGGTCACTCAAGCAACTTAGTGAATTCAAGCTAGCCACTAAAGAATACTTGTTAAGCCAATGGACCTGCCTCTGTACCAACCCCCTTAAACAGCTTATCAACCCTAACTGTACACCTCTATCTGCTCCCAACCTATGTAACTTTCTCTAACTCTCTAGACCTTGTCTCACATTAACTTCTCTATCCTAAGCACATTACATAATTCCTATCTGCATAATGTAAGGTTTTACGTCTGGTAGCAAAACTATTGTTAGTCCTTCTGAATGATGTAAGATTCTAAATCTGACAGACATAATGATTCGTTTACTAAAGTAAATCATTGTTTTTTATGTATATGTTGCTTTGAATATTTTCTGTAAACCAGTTGTTGATTGTTTACTTATTTTTGTAAATTATAATCTGTAGAACCTGTGGAGCTTTTCTCCATGGGCCTCCACTGAAAAAGGGATACTTAGCTCAGTCAGACAAACCCAGTCAACAAATGTAAAATAAATAAAAATAAATAACTGTTTAGGAGACCATATGACCCCCCCCCACCCCCACCCTGGACCTTTTTTTCTTCCAGAAAGTGAATCTCCATGTTTCTCACTGACAAGAGAGAGTTTGAGGCAAATGAGTTCTGAACATCATTTATCCAGGTTGCAGATGGCAGTGGCAAGAAATTCTACCTTTCCAGGATGTCATTCCTCATTCTCCAAATTAGACTCTTTTGTCTCCACCAGTTCTTCATCGCATGCTGACCAAGGAGTCATAGAACCAGTTTCTACTTTCCAGGTGGGGAAGGGTTTTTATTCAAGATTTTTCTTAGTACCAAAGAAGGAAAATGCTTGGAGACTAGTTATAGATCTTTGTTACCTAAATCTGTTTGTGATAGTGCCCAAATTCAGAATGATATCACTTCAAACCTGTTCAACCTTCTTCCTTTTTCAAGTTTCTTGGTAACACTAGACTTAAAAGATGCTTATGATCACATCCCTATTCATCCAGATTTCAGGTGTTTCTTAAGGTTTTGTGTATCTGGATCATATTAACAGTTCTTTGCCTTACCCTTTGGACCAGCCATTGCATCAAGAGTGTCCACAAAGAACCTTCTAAACGAAACAGCATTGATGGAAGTAAAAGTAAAAGAGTCAAGAATTATTCCTGAGAAACAGAACAACAATCCATGGAAGAGGGTATCTCAACTTATCGAAACTTTGAGAATGGATTCAGTCTCTTTTTGAAAACTCAGTATCCAGAAGTTGAAAGATAAACTTATATCTAAAATATCTGCATATTTGACTCAGATTGGTTTAATATATAAATCATACGCAGGCCATTGTATATAATGTAAATATTCAGTTAATCTTGTTATTATTTACATCTTGATTTTTCTTTTGAATAATTTACAAGCAGTCTTGTTAAAACTTCAAAAATTCAATAAAATCTTATGAGTAAAAAAGAGTGTTCACAAAGTATCTAGCTCCAGTTATAGCTCATTGCAGGCTACAGGGTATCCACATTTTTCCATATTTAGATGATTTGATTATCTTTGCAGAGTCTTTCTCAAAGTGATAGTAATCTCTCTCTTGGGTGAGAGATGTCTTACACAAACTGGGATTCCATGAGAACATTCAAAAGTCTTTCTTGACTCCTTCACACAGGATTTTGTACTTGGGACATTAACTAGACTCCTCACTTCAAAGAGCTTTTCTTCCACAGGAAAAAAATACATCTATATCTCTAGATCTATTTCTAAGGTTTTTCCACTCAAATAGTGGTCACTGTGAGGAAATACCTCAGGATTTTGGGTTTCATGGCTTTTGTGATTCTCATGATACCTCTAGCAAGACTCCATGTGAGAAAGGTACAGTGATATCTGTAATCTTCTTGATCCCAGTACCACCACCCTTTGCCTTTTCAAATCATAGTGCTGGGGTTTGTCAAAAAAAAAAAACATTTGATGGAGACAACAAATATCCTTAAATCCTGGCCTCCTCTTTTCCCTTCCTGTTCCAAAGTAGTCAGTCACTACAGATACCTTGAACTTTGCTTGTTTCAGGAGGGATAATAGTGCAGGGGGTGTGGGACAACAAGCATATAAATATCTAAAAGCTACTTGCCCTGGTCAAGGCACTCACTTCTCTGAATTACCTTTGGTCCCTGGGACCTCTTCAACTTGTTACAGGTAATACTACAGCCATGTGTCACATCAACAAGCAGGGGGAACAAGGCTGCTCCCCCTGTGAAGACTAGCCATGTTAGCTTAGGATATAGCTTCACAGCACAGTCTTACTCTGCTGGCATCCTACATTCTGTCTGAGCAAAACTGTGTGGCAGACAAGCTGAGCAGGACCAGGGAAGGCCCTCATGAATGGAAATTAGATCAAGGGTCTTCTAAGATTTGATCCATGTGTGGTGAGTTCCTGAATTTGATCTGTTTGCCTTCTCTCTGAACAATCAACTGGCTAGATTCTGTTCCAAGACTCTATGTAGGAAGGCCTGGAAAACAGATGCCTTTTCTTTTCCTTGGACAGGAGTGTTCCTGTATGCTTTTCCAGCCTTTCCACCAAGATCCAGGGTACTAATGAAAATTAAAAAAGAATCCCCTAAGATCATTGAGATGACTCCCTTCTGGTCCAGTCAACCGTGGTTCTTTCTTCTTCTGGAAATGACCAGGGGCAATTACCACAAGCTTCCTCACAGACTGGATCTACTTTCACAAGACCAGGGGTGTTAAATACACACCAGCATCATTCAATTTCAGCTGACTGCCTGGATGATAGAGTCCTAATTCCTTTTAGGCAGCTGTTTCCTGAGGACATGCAGCAGGTACTAATGGAGGCAAGAAATCCTGCTACTAGAAAATCTCATATTAGCAAAATGGAAAAGGTTTGCTAGTTGGTGCTAACAACATAACCAGCAATTCTGGATGTGAGTTACTATCCTATGGTCTTTCCTACTCCTATATCAAGGTTCATTTATTGGCCATTCCAGCATGTCTACCCATAGACCCTGCTCTTTCTATGCAGTTCATGTGAAAATGTTTTTGGAAGGGGTTTTGGAAAAGAGGCCTGTGGCCCCTCCTTGGGATCTTATTTTTATGTTAGAGAGGCTAACACTTGCTCCATTTGAACAAGCTCATCTGTCTGACTTGGGTTTCTTAAAATGGAAAACAATTGTACTGATTTCTCTGACCTCTGCATGGAGAGTTTCTCAGTTGCAGGCTCTTATAGTGATTCAGCCCTATCTAATTTTCAACAAGGACAGGGTTTCTTTGAGAACTAACCCTTCCTTTATCCCTAAAGTGGTATAAAAGTTTACTTTAAGCCAAACTGTCCATCTTTCCATTTTCTTTCCTGAAGTTAAAAAGGAGAAAGGATAGTCCTTGGATATCCACAGACAGCTCAGGCACTTTCTTGATGAAACCAAGTTTTTCAGATTTTCCAATCAGTTGTTCATGTCTTGTGAAGGTAGGAACAGACAATCTGTGTCAAAACAGACTATTCCCAAGTGGTTGTCTAAGAATACTACCTTTTATATTGCCATAACAACACTATTATTAGTCAAGGCCCATTCTACCAAGTCCTTGTCTTTAATCTATGGCTTTTTGGAAAGGAAAGGGCTGGATTCTAGAAGTATTGTAGAAGTTGCTACTTGGTCCTCTGCACATACTTTCACAATGCACTATAAGCTTGATTCCTTCACTAGGTCCAGGTCAGACTTTGCTAGGACCATTCTTCAGGGGGTCCTGGACTCTTCTTCCTCCTCCCAAATGTGGTAAGCTAGGGTAATCTACCCTTACAGCTTTGGCTATTGCAGCAAATGTGATGAGCTGGGTATAGCTGTGTAAGTTAAGTTATCATAACAGTAGCTGTTCGAATGATCACTGCTGATGTAGTTCCTCCCTGCCTCCTCCTTGTTTTTTGTGTGTTTTTTATGACAGGGTGTGGATATTTATTTATTTTGTTTGTTTGTTTGTTTTTGTTTTGTTCCTAGCATTGTCCTTTCAGGGTTCAGCCTCCCTTTATTTGTTGATTGTTGGGTGCTTGGTACTCAAACTTGTCTTTAGTCAGCTCATTTCAAGGTGTCTGACAGTGGAATGTGCCCTGACGCTTTGGAAGCTGGCTGACTATTATATCCTTCCTTTTTAATTTAAAAGGAAAATGATCAAACAAGCTGGTGGGCTAATGGCAAATAGGAAGAAACAACTATGGAAAATAAACATCATACTGAGGTTTAAAGCATCAAATATCATAAATCAAGGTCTAGTTTAAAAGAGGTCCTTAGGAAAGTACAAATACAAATGTACACTTGTGAAGGACTCCACCCAGAACAAGGACATTTTCTAAAAACATATTAAGGCAAAGCTTACTGTCAGATAAGACAAACCTATGGATGAAGAAAACATCGTTAACACTATCGTTCTTTCTTTAACCACTTTGTCAGATCATCTAAATATCAACAGTGATAATTAACACATTCTCAAATAAATGCCCTTTCATTTCAGAGAAGAAAGTATAAGAAGTACAACAGAACATCAGGCAAGATTTGGAGGAAGGGCCAGAATGAGGGGTTTTTTTTGTTTGTTTGATAGCATTTATTAAATTATCATTTAAGACATAGGCAAACATGCATTTATATAAAATAAAACAAACCGTGTTAACAGTTCCAAGCATTATACATCACATATATTCTTTTGTACAGTTATTAATCCAGCTTTACATAAAATTGACCAATTCCTGCCTTCCCTTAAACCTCACTCCTCCTCCATAACATCTGTGTGTATTGTTCCCCCAATTTCCCTTTTTTCTGTGTAATTTACTCTTGTCATTTTCTAAAGATCCCACTTTCAGTTCTCACTTCTTTTATCTCTGACTTCAAATACAATTGGTTTAGTCTTTGATTTCCATTTTCTAGTAATTGTTTTTTTTGTCAGCCAGCAAAACTAAACTTAACATATCCTTACTATGCCTAGGCAATTCAGATTCTGTATCCCCACTCATAAAATAATTTCCTTAGTTATACCCATTTGCTCACCCAATATTGGTCTAACAGAGTACTCTGTAGGGAATTTTTGAAGTCATATCCAAAACCCATAAGTAATACAAAAAAACAACCACACTCAGAAGCAAGGAAACTGCAGAGATTTTAATGTCTTCTGGTACCTCAGCTATACAAGCCTTCACAGGAATAAATGGTATATTGGTCAAACATAACATAAAATAAAAATACGCATTTTTCAGCATATAGGTGATGTAAGGAACTGTAGGCTGGATAACCCTATTTCTGAACATTTTAATACAATTCATGGGGGAGTCATTGAGTCATTCTTTTTATCTGTAAACCTGATGGCAAGTGTAGTGGAAATTTTTCCCAAAAGTTACTTAATTTAGAAAGCAGACTTATATTGAATTTTGGCACACTTGCCCCTAGGGGTCTGAATTTGGAAATTAATCTCACTTTGTAATTGTATGACTATGGAAGGTACCATGGTTCTTTAAAACTTTTTTGAATATTCTTAATTGATTAATTATTTAATTGATGTTCTTATAAATCATACTGCTTATTGTCATGAATTTATTCCTGTGAAGGCTTGTATAGTTGAGGTACCAGAAAACATTAAAATTTCTGCAGTTTCCTGGCTCCTGAGTGTGGTTGAATTTTTGAAGTCAGCCAACTCATTACACTCCCAAAACATATGCTCAAAGTTATCTTTTTCTTCCCCACAACATCTCCAACATTTGCCATCTACCAGAGGAAAACTTCTTTGATGTCTGCTTGGGGTATAAAAATATCTCTGCAAACACTTCCAAACAAAAATCCTAAATCTTCTAGAATTTGTTGCAAATTTGGGAGCCATAAATATGTCCTCTCATTGTTTCTCTGTGAATTACTTATCCAATCTCTCTTCCCAGTCTTTTTCATACCTCCTCTGATTGATTTCTATAGTTACTGTGCATTATTTTATATATCTTCTAATTATCCATATTTTAACAGCAACTTCTGTTCTAATTGAACTAAAAACTCTACCAGGGCAGGTCTATCACTTAGGATTCCCCTATCACTTTCTCTTTGCTAATACTCTGATAGCAATCCCTGGTAGGGAAGCAGTCTGTAGCCAGCAGTCCAAATGCCTTCTTGGCCTCTTTGCACTTTATTACCTTCCTTTGCCTGTTTTTCCCAGTAAATTCCACCCCCTTTTTGCCTGTTCCTGTAACCCTAATTTTACTTATAGCTATCAGCAGAATCTCCTTTCTCCATTCCTGTGTTGTCTTAGTTTTTAGAATACTTTCTGCTACTTTATAAATATGATATATTTTTTAATTTCTACAAGTCTTTTGGGTTTCTAATACCATGATGGGAATGGACCCCACTTCTAAGTCAAAGTACAATTAAAGTTTGTGAAATTAGTATTGTTTCAATCTTTGATATCAGCCCAAAGTACTCTTCCCAGCACCTGCAATGTATGCAGTAATGACCCCTTCTGCGATTTGTATGGAGTTACATGTATTGGTAACATATCTAACTATGATTGTAGATTCTTTTTTTATAATATCCGTTGCTCCTGCTACTATTGGAACTGTCTGAGTATCTTTCTTCCACATTGCTCTAGTTTCTGACTGCAAATCTTGATATTTTATGACTTTGTGTCTCTCTGTACACAAGATACTGTAGTCGCTGGGTGTAGAGATATCAATTATCAATGCTAATTTTGTTTTCTTTTCATGGACCACTATATCTGGTTTTCTTGCATCTATCTTTCAAACTGTTGGTAATGAGTGATCCCATGTTATGTAGACTTCATCATTTTCTATAATGCTTTGTGGCTCATGTTTCCAGTGCTTTTCAGCTACTTCAATATTATAATGTTTGCACAATCCCCAGTGCATCAATCTTGCCACATTTTTATGCCTTTCAGTATACAATCCTTCTGCCATTAGTATGTCACAACCAGCAATAAGGTGTGCGGCTGTTTCCAATTCTGTTTTACAAAACCTGCATTTGTCTTTTTCTCTCACACGTTCAATGGACTTTGTGAACCAAAATGTACGTAGACCACTATTTTAGACCACCAATATTAACGTTTCATCTTTTGATTTGAATTTGCCTCTCCATGACCATTTCAACTTTCAATCCTGATCAACATGAGGTTTTTCCAGAAGTTCTCTATACTTGCAGCTATATTTATGGATTTTCCACATTTCTTGCCTTCTCATCTGATTCTTCACCTTATATTCTTTCTTTTGTTTTTTTGACACATTCAGTTGCTGCCTAATTTTTATCCATTTCTGGTTTGATTTCCATTCTTGCTTGACACCAATATGCTTCTGCTAGACTAAGCAGGGAAGTCATGTTAGATTTATTCTCCTCATGTTTCAAAACTTTCACTATGTTTGGCTCTTGTAAAGTCAACAGACATGTGTGCAGTCCCACAATTGCAGATCTATACATGTAATCAATTTCAAGGAGGTCAATACCTCCTTTCGAATAAGAAATATACAACCTAGGCATGCACTGATTTTTATAAATCATTTGATGAGCATGAAGCATCCTTCTTGTTTTCCTATCTAATCTGTCCAAATGTTTTGGGGACAATCAATCACTCCAAAACTGTAAGTTAGGACAGGAAAAGCAAATTGGTTTATAGCTTGAATTTTGTTCCTAGATTTCAACACTGTTTTCAGGATTAATTTAAGTCTTCTAAAATATTCCTTACTAAGTTTTATTCACATTTGTTCATGTTTTATTGTTGATTCTTCATCAATTCCCAAATATTTATACACTCCCTCTTGCTCAAGTTCTTTTATGTCACATTCTTGTCCCAAACTGATGTTTTCTTGGTGCTGCAGTTTTTCTGCCATAAAAGTTGCTTTTGCACATTTATCAAGACCAAATGACACCCTCATATCATCTGAAAAAGTTTTGACTGCTTGCAGTTGTGCTTGCAGTTCCTCATCTGATGAGCTATACAGTTTTAATTAATCGATAAGGAGAAGATGAAAGATCTTTACACTTTTTTGTTTTTTAGGTGGCAAATTATAGCCATGCCTAATCTGTTAAGTAGACGGCTTAATGGGTTAAGGGACAGACAGAATAGCAGTGGTGATAAGGGGTCACCCTGGAATATCCCTGTTTGAATTTTTATTTGTGGAATAATAATTTGTCCTTGTCATGTAGTTGATCAGTGTAGGGTGTATACATTTTTAAGCACTCTTTGATCCATGAATGTGGTAGACTATCAAATGCTTTTTTGTAGTCAATCCATGCCATACTAGATTATTTGCCTTTTTACAGTTCTCCATTATGACTTTATTTAGAAAGAAATGACCTTTTGTTCCATAGGACTTTCTTTTATTACCCTTTTGTTCTATTGCCATGATTGAATTTTTTTCTAAATGAGTATAAACACTGTTGGCATCAATTTCGGTGTATAGTTTATACATCGTCAGAAGGCAAGTTACTGGTCTATAATTTTTAGGATAACTTGCAGGTTCACTCTTAAGTAGGAGCATTATTTTTCCTGTTGTTAACCAAGTTGGTGTCTGTTTGGGGTGTGCATAGAAATAGTTCTTACTCAGTGCTAAATCTTCATGCAAAGATGTTAATACTTTTAGCCAGAAGTTAGGTACTGTGTCTGGGCCTGGGGTTTTCCGATTAGAGACTTTTCTTAACTTTATCTCAATCTCTCTGACCGTTACTTCGTCCCATTTCATATCCTGTACCTTTGAACTTCTTATTCTTTCTTTTACTTCTTCTATCCATTTAGCATCTTTGTTATGTTCCACAAGATCTTCATAGACATTTCTCCAAAATATATCTATTTTTTTCTTTTTTGGGTGGTCTTTCAATTCCTTTTGCCTTTTTTCCCAATTCTCTAGAGAACTTTTTGGGGTCATCAATAAATTGCTTATTTTATATTTTTCCTTTATATTTTTCCTTTATATTTATTTGTGTGTATCTTCTAAGGATTTCTGCCTGTGCTGAGATTTTTAGCTTATTATTTGCAGTAGTACAAGATATATCCTGATCTGTTATAATACTGTGCATTGCTTTTATCAGGTTTATCTTTCTGAGTATTTTTTTTTTATCTGTTCCCTCTTCTATACTCTTTTAAAAGTGACACTTCTTGTCTTACTTGCTTTATGGTTTTCTCTAGTCAGTACTTCCATGATGGTATTCAATTTCTCCCTTTCCTTTCCCTCACTACCCTGTATTCTTGTGGTAGAATTTTAAATGTTATAAATTTAGCTGTAGAATAATATATGCTGTTTACTTCTATTTTATTGCATGGATCTTTATGTACATTCCTAATTACTGTGTTCATTTGTTTTATCAGACTTCTGACTTTTTGGGTTTTACTGACTTTCTGCAGTATATTTCTTTCATTGATCTTAATATGTCTATCTATCTCTATTAAATCAAGCAGCTCTTCTCTTAGCTGATTTTTTTAACTGAGAGCACGTTTTTTGTTCTCCATTTTCTGTGGGAATTCTACAGAGAGTGCTATAGCGTCTTCCTGTGGCACATTCTCTTCAGTTGCATCCTGTGCCATCCATTGCTCTGTCATATGGGAACTCACTGGCCTATCACTCCTTAACATTGGCTGCATCAGAGTTGCCTCAGTTTCTTGTCCCTTTCCTTGCTGTTCAGCTTCCAGTGAATGTTTATAGTGGTTTCCTGTTTAATGGTCCAAAATATCTTCATATGGCAACTGACCAGTTGCTTCCCGTTCCACTGGTTTCTCCTTAATTTGGATGTCCATTACTCTATCATGCTGTGGTCTTTTCTGAGGTAGGTTTTCTACACTAAATCCTTCACTTTGCAGCTGCTCCATAACCTCAGTTTCTATTTCTTTAACTTCTCCATTACTAGTTTTCTTTTCTACTTTTTGTCTTTGTCTTCTTCTTTTTTTTTTTTTTGTAAAATTTTCCATGTGCGGATTCTTTTGCCTATGTTTCTCTTCAAATATCATTGGTGCTACTATTTTTGTATTGATTAGTTTTACTTTCTCCTTTGCATAAATATTACACCATATTAAATCTCTTTTTCTTTCCCACATCTATATTTCCTCTTCAGATGTTGCCTGATCTTCCTGTTTCTCTTTACTTTGGGGACACATTCCATCATGCTGTGATGTAACCTGTGTTAGACCTTCTACATCAAATCCTTCAGTTCTGTAAGTCTGTTATTATTCTTCTTAAGGATCTGCATCAAACATCCCACTCTGTCCTTATTTCTTGTATCCCCCCAGTGCTTCATCATCATCCCATTTCACTTTGAATTATAGCTTCCTGATTGTGTTATGTGTATGAGTCTTAACTGTGTAGCTCTAAAATATCCCTTCAAATCAGGTAATTCTAAATCACCTCTTTCTGTTGGAATGATTAACATATCCCACTTGACCTTTGCCCTCTCCCCCCCAGATAAAATCTTTCAACTCTTTATTAATAACTGGCCACAACTTATCCTTACCTGTATATAAAACTAAAGGGGCTAAAACATTTTTACTGCTTGTATCTTGATATCCCTATCCATAAACAAGATGTTCCAGTTTCTCAGTTTTTGCATTGTGTTCTGTTTATTCTCTTCCCACATATCCTTAGCTACCATAACAGAATCTTTTTTAACCCATACTCTAAATATTTTTTTTATAATGTCCTCAAAAATATGGGTATTGCTGAAATATTTCATGTGTGTGCACATAGTTTACAGCTATAGCCTTTCTTTTTTCTTCATTAATTTGGCAATGCATTAAACACCAACATTTTGCACCAAGTAGGATAAAAGATACCCAGATCCTCAGACATGATAATGAAGGCAAGGCCAGCAATACAAATACAGGCAGTTGTGTCATTTGATTTATTAATTTCATATCCTGAAAAGACTTGAAACTGTCTTGGAATGTTCCAGAACACTGAAATGTCATTTTCTGGTTTTATCAGGTACAAAAATAATAGCATCTGCAAATAAAGCCAACTTTTCCTGATTACTATACCGATTATGTCCTTAAATTTCTCATTCCCTTATTTTCTTTGTCAATGGCTCTAAATGTAATGCAAATAACAAAGGGGAAAAAGGACACATCTGCCTGATTCCTCTGTTCAGACACAACTTCTCAGACAGGAACCCTCTCACTTTTCCTTTTGCCTCTGATCTGTCATGTATCCTCCTAATTAATTTTATTACTGTATCAGGGAATGCAATGCTTCCATTTCTCTAATCAACAACAGTGGCATTTTCGTACATTCTGCTTCTTTTGGATCATCATTGTTTTATTAATGTTGTCAAATGTTTGCTTCTCCTCCATAAAACCACATTGATCCATATCTGTCAGATTTGACTTTTGCCATTCTTCTAGCTATTATAAACAAACACTTTATAATAATGATTTAAAATTGAAATGGGCCTACATGAAGCTGGGCCTGATGGGTCTTTACTGTGTTTAGGTATTACAGCCTTCACAGCTTTATTCCAGGAAGTTGGATTTTCCCCCTCCTTTTAAAATACTGTTAAACAAAACCTTCCAGATCTTTATCACTTTATTCTCTCCTAGCTTCCAAACTTCCACAAGAATACCATCTATTCCTGGAGACATTCTTGCACATTGATTATACATCACCACTTTAGGGGTGGCCATGGTGGTACAGTGGTTAGCATTTTCGCCTCACAGCAAAAGGTTCTCCGGTTCGATCCTCTGCTGGGGTCAGACCTCCCAACCATCCCAAATTACTCGTTTTTTACCGAGTTTTGGGGTCCAAATGAAGGGGTGCCACGATTCCCGAGTGTCAGCCCTTCATTTCCGATTTCTTTGCTTTTTTTTTTATTTTTTAATTTTTGCGCTGTCAGAGCTGATGTCATCACGTGTGCGATGACGTCAGCTCCGTTAGCACTACCAGCCAGTTGGAATTGAGCTCAAGGAGCTCATGTCATAATTTCCGGCTGGCTGGGAGCAGGCGGGAAGTGAATTCAAAAGAAGAATGCTTTTTCGGACATTTTACAAGGGAAGTTAGGGAACTACTTTGCCGTTTGGCTTTAATTGCACTTTTTGCTGCTGTTTTGACCATTTAGAAGGGACTTGGAAAGAATACGCTCACTGCTCAGACAGAAACTGCTTTAAATAATGCTGGCTTCTGCAGACAGCTTTGCACTTTGCTGCCGTTTTGGAAGTGGGGACGAATGCTGCTTTGCCGTTTGGAAGTTATGTTTAAATCCGAGTTTGGGACTTTGCCTTAGGTAAGGTGTGTGTGTGACTGTGTGTGTGTGTGTGTGTGTGTGTGTGTGTGTGTGTGTGTGTGTGTGTGTGTGTGTGTGTGTGTGTGTGTGTGTGTGTATCTACATGAGATTATAACCTAAGGGCTTTGAGCTTCATTAGATAGTTTTCAGTACAGTGAAAATATTGGCAAACTAAGGAGATCATAACACACACACACATGCACGCACGTGCACACACACACACACACACACACACACACACACACACACACACACACATTAAGTATTTTTTAAGTATATTTCAGGAATATTTTTAAGCAAGGGTGAAGGAGGAAAGGTAATTAGATATGGATAGACAGTATGGCAGTGCATTCCATAGTTTAGGACTCGAGTGAAGGATGCTTTAAAATCTCTGAGATATTTTCTCTATAAAAGTAAAATAGCTGCATCTACTGTAATAGCCATTAATACAGTGAAAGTGGATATTATTTTTGGATTCCACTCCTTTGTGTTATTTTGCCACTGAGCATGCTCTTATCTAAACACATTTTTGTAAAGTTGGTCTGTGGACGTTTGTGATTCATTTTGAGTAAAACACTGAACATGAAAGTCACAGCACACATAAAAGGCAAGCAGTGAGAAATGACAACAGACATTTTGCAGGACTTGTAAATGCAGTCAGATAATTGACTATTTTCCTTTATTATATCTGGTGAAATGCTTACAAAAGAATTGAAAGCACAAGTTGAATGCTTGAGTTTTTAGAAGTAAAAAAATGTTAGAATACTTCACTGTGTTCTGGAAGCTGAAGCTTGTAGTTTTGATTATATGTCACATTTCAGTTATTTTCACTAATGCCACTTTTTTGAGGTAAGCCATGGCATCTGTCATATGTCAATTTCTTCCAGAATTTTTTCTTTTCACTTAGAAATTTGTACTGTGAATTCTGTATTAAATCACAATTAGACTGTGAATTCTGTATTAAATCATAATTAGACTAGGAAATGAAAACTGAATCCATCATTTGTCATGGGGCATTTCTTTAGAAATACTTTGGGGATATTTTATGTAAAATTGTTGTAGCAGATTGAATTTACAGAAGTATGCCACTCTTACTAAATGCAGGCCTCAACCTTTGACCAAGCTATTTTACTTACATTCTTCACCTGCAACCATTTTAATTTTGGCTAGGACTTGTTTCAACTAGTCATACCTCTCTTTATGTAATGCACAGTCTCCCATACAGCTGCTGCTTTGTAATCATAGCACTTTTACTCTGAGGTCACAGGCAGGAAAAGGGGAGTTTGTTGAATAAAATGTGGGTAAAAGACTGGAAGGTTCAGGAAGCTTGCCGTGTCATGTCATAAATAAAGGTTGCTTTCTTTCTTTCACTGACTCCATGAACTGATGTTGAAATTCTTTTGGAATCTACTTCTCTTCATAATGTAGGTGTAGATGAGGAAGGTGTGCTTTCCTGTTTTTACAAAGATCAGACCAAAGTTTTTCAGTGAAAACATTGCACTCTCATAATGAGAGAGAATATGAATCATATTTAAAAAAAAATGGAAATTTAGATGATGGTTATTAAGATTGCTGTAAGAAATTATATGACCCTTGTTTTGTCTGCAATTGAACATGAAGCAATTGATCTACTAAAACACTTTTATTGCACTAAACAAGTCTGAATGAAAGAAAAAAAGTTAAACTAGTGAATGTGTATGATATGCCAAAATTTATTATTATGGATAAATAATTGTCACAGAATAAAAATAAAACAGTAACAGTCACAGACTACATTGTTATGGTAAAGCAGTTAATAAATATCTATGTGCTTGAAAAATATCTGGGGTGTGTGTGTGAAAATGCCCCCAATGTATACACCTGGTGGCTAGAAGTATTTAGGTAAAAAAAAAAAGCCTAAAGTCCCTAGCCACCACCATTTCCCAGCTTTAGTCAGATTTTTTTTGTGCTAAGATGGTGAGAAGTGAGAACTGAATTCACTAAATGATAGACATTAAGTTTCAGTCTTCCTGCTGTTTAAACTGCTGATTTAGCATAGTGGTATGTTGCACTAACTGTAGTGTATAGTGTTCTGGGTTCAAGACTTACCAGTAGCTTGCATGGTGGTAAAACAACATTTTATTCTAACAACTTTCCAAAATTATACAAGCAATGTTTAAAATGTGTCCCTGGTTTTTGACCTTTTGCTCCCCACCAAAAAAAAAAAAAAAATCTGAAATTGAAAATAAGTGTGAGAAGCTGTGCAAGATGCCTATGGCTTACACTACTGCCATTCTGTTTATAGTTTGGGTGTGGAAGTAGGCTTTTATGATGGAAATGTTCTGTATTGGGCAGTTTTGTAATTATTGGTTCATGCATTTTCTTTCATTCCCTACAATACAGCCTACTGGAAAAATGTTCAAACAATACATTTAAAATGTGCTCTGTCTAACAAGTATGCTGTATTATACAAGGAATATAACTTAATAAAGTCAGGAAGGTGTATCAAAGAAAATAACACACATATGTTTCTTCTTTTGTGTGCAAGGGGCCAATGATATGAAAACAGACCAAAGGTAATCTTTATCTCTTTATCCACCACTGGCCAGATTCATTTTCTTTGGATGTGGTGTAGGTTTCAATGCTGTTTCAATTAATGCGAGTTTCAAGGGCAGAGAAGTTTTAATGCCAAGTATATTTTCATTGTGAGACAGTATTGCTTTGTTTATCAGATGGCTGTTAGTGTTTGTGCATTGATGTGCTGCAAAATGTAAAAATAAAATCCAAATAATCATTGTAGAAGTAAAGTAATATGCACACATTAGTGTTTATGGTAAATGGAGTGAAATAGCCAGGTAATGGGACATTAGAATGGCTGCAGGGGGACTCTGGTGCCATATATTGGTTGTCTGTTCTTCAGTTTGTGTTCGAGAGTTGGTATCCCACAATTCCATTGACATGGGTGGGGTTACATAATTATGTATGCAAATTATATGTTAATCAGCATACAGATTTGTACCTATTTTTCATGACCCTTGTCCAGATTTTTGATGTTTCTAGGTTGAGAGGTATGGCTGGGGTGCCTTCTGTGCGGAGTCTGTATGTCCCCCCTGTGGTCACATGGGTTTCCTCAGGGTGCTCTGGTTTCCTCTCACATCCCAAAGACATGCTGCAGGTGGATTGGACACTCTAAATTGGCCCTAGATGTGAGTGTGTGTGTGTGTGTGTGTGTGTGTGTGTGTGTGTGTGTGTGTGTGTGTGTGTGTGTGTGTGTGTGTGTGTGTGTGTGTGTGTGTGTGTGTGTGTGTGTGCCTTCTGTGGAAGGTTGGGTGCTGGGCTGGCAACTCGACACTGTAAAACTCCACTGCCAATCATGAGCGGACAGGTGATCCGCTGTGGCAACCCCTAACCGGGAAAAGCCGAAAGAAGAAGAAGATTATACATCACTACTTTGATCTCATCTCCTCCTTAGCTGTTAAATGTTGGGCTTCATCTAACTCTAACCTTGTCATATCTAAGTCTTCCAAATATTAGCATTTGTGATTTTTTTCTTGTTTTCCACAAAATGTCTGAAATATCCCTAATACCTCTATAGGAGCTCTTGTTATGTTTCTTGTTATGTTGTGTCTTTCGGCTTTTCCCGGTTAGGGGTCGCCACAGCAGAACTCCAGTCCCCTAATGATTGGGAGTTTATTTTTACGTGCCGAGTTACCAGCCCTGATGCACAACCTTCAATGAAGGTATGCCCATTCATGCATGTCTCCACGCAGAAGACGCTCTAGCTGAGAATCGAACCGGACAGCATCTTACTGTGAGGTGATACACTCCCTAAATTTAGCAAAAACCCTTTCTACTTCCTGTTGCCTAAGTCATTGTATTAAAGGTTTTTGTGCTCTTGAGTAATTATCAAAAACAGTTGTTTTTAACTGCACTCTTTCTAAACTAGTGCATATTATCCAGATAACCTCCTATGTTTTCTTTAGCACTCCACAATTGCACATCCAATGGTAATATTCCCTGTTGAAAACTGATTATTTCTCCCCAAAATTTCTTATGCTGCATATTAGCAGTTTTAGGTGGAATATAAATACATATCTGCATAATCATCCTCCCTTGCTAGTAACCCCTTACTACCACAAATCTCCCATTGCTATCTTTTTTCCCTCTTTTATCACCACTGGAGCTCCATTAGCAAATAGTGTAAGTACTCCTTTCTCCTCTGCCCCTGATACTGTGCTGAATATCCCTCTTGAAATCATATAATTATGAAAGTCACATTCTCATTTCTTTTCAAGTGTCTCTCCTGTAGCATTGCTATTTGCATTCCTCATTTCTTAATATAATTAAACACTCTTTCCTTTCTTCTCCACCTGTGAGGTCATTCACATTTTAAAATAATATGTTTAGTGTTGCAGTTATGATAAGTTATTTACACCTATTATATATGACAACGTTTTAAAATGTTTATTTCCAGCTTTTGTATTATATGCACATAAACCCACTAATGCTTGAAACCGACACTGAGCATTTATTTTCTTAAAGAAAACTATTTATTATATCATGGTCTCTCACTTGCATTCACAAAAAAAAAAAAAAAACTTGTCAATACATTAATTCAAGGGTGTTACTTTAGACATCCACCTATGCGAAAATACATGTTACAATTGATGCACGTTTACATCCCACCCCCACCCCAACAGCCCAAGATTACCTCCTATTGACTCAAATGTGCTTTTGCCAGCATTTCTTATATTTTTACATTGTAATGCCTACATTTCTTAAAAATAAATGAGATAGAAGAAAAAAAGCAGCTGTTTACTTTAGGATCTTTATCACATACAACAATCACTGAAAATATTTTATCAAATGTAATTCATGCCATAGAATGTTTTATATAAATACTGTCAAGACTAAAATTGTTTTACTTACAGTTACCTTTTTCCTCTTTCTTCCTCTTTGTTTTCTTTTAGTGTCCTTCCAAGCACTGATAACGTGACGTGGGACATGTACCCATCAGTCCACCAATAAGTTTAAGAAAGTCAACAAAAATCCAAAAGCTATATTTCACAAATGTGATTTGGTTAATTTGTTTGGTTAAAAAATAATTTTTTACATACCTGAGTATTGGGATTACACTATTGTAAATAATTTAAATGAATTGAGTGACATACTTTTGTTTATTAATATTTATTTATTTATGCCTTTGACATATTATGATTTAGTAGTTATAAACTGCCTGATACATTGAAATGTCAACAACTAATCTATACGTACATTTTATTTGAATATAATTCCATCTGTTGAAACAATTGTTGCTCCTTATAAACAAATGAACCAGTACAGTAAACCATTTTGTTCTAATTTCACTATTTTCATATAATCAGAGCCTTCACTAAAACCTGATGTAATGTAAGTCATGGATATAATAAAGAGTCATTTTAATTGCTGGTGTCTATATATGCATTTGAAGTGCTTCAGTGCTGCATTTCTATCATATGAATTTGTAAGACATTGATATGGAGATATATACAACTTTGTAACACCCAAAACTGTTTATCTGCTACATTTAGGACTTGATATAATATTTTCAAGCTCTTATCATTATATTTTGCTTTGTGCATTTCTTTTCATTTTCCTGTATAAGAATTCTCTAATCATCCATAACCAAGAAAACAATATTTTTTAAGAATAAATGCTAAAAAATTAGATTACATATTTGGAAACCCAGCTTTTCCATTGCTTCATGTTCTGATATATCTAATGGATGTATGTTTGATAGATACCAGAATTAAGTGTATTCAAATCTTTTAAAATATTTTTTATTTATTATTAATGATATGGTTTAAAATACAGGCACTATTTTGGCAATAATATCATATTAATTCAACTCAATGTATTTTCAAATGAAAACAATAATTTGTTCCAGTTAGTTAAATATTGTTTGCTCAATGTATTTGATAATACTATTATAATTGTTTAATTTATTCAAATTTTCTGATAGGGTAGTACCCAAATACTTGAATATTTTCAGCTATAGTTATATTTATAGCTATTATAATTTGATAAACTGTTGTTATATAAGTATTTTATTAGCTTTTTGTTAAATTTATGATCACATATTTTAGTAATGTTTTTATACCTCATCTTGTTTACTTAGGTTGATTAATATTACAACAGCATATCATGTGTAAATAGTAATTTTGGATTAATAATCATCCCTTAATTTAAAACCTTTAATTCTCTCATCTTTTCTAATATAATTTGCTAAAGGTTACATGTCTGATGCAGATAATAGTGGTGAAGTGGACAATCTTGCTGTTACATTCTGAGATTGCATTAGTTGCAAAATATAAACCTGTATTTTAACATATGCTAAGAAACTGCTATATATGTTGTTTAATAGGTTAACAAAATTGAATGAAAATATACATATTTCTAATTACTTATTCTTATCCCAAAAAAAGCATTTTCTCTGTCTAAAATAATGAGTGATAGGATGACTTTATTAATTTTTGCATAACCAATTAAAGTTATTTTAATAACCTATGCTTACCTTCTAGTTATAAATTTTATTTCCTCTTCATTTTTTAGAAATAGTGGAATTGGTTTTAAGTGCTGGTTAATATTGACATAAATGTCTTAGTCTCTATTATTTAGTGGAACTGGGCTATATGGTGAGTATAAAGCATTTTAGTCTTAGTGTTGAACTTAATAATGTACATTTCCATGAAAAAGGTATACTGTTCTCATTTTACGTATTTTTGGATGACGTCTATAATTTTTTTGAGGGAATGTTTCCTAAATCTTGACTATAAATTCATCAGTTATATGTGGTGTTTTGTCTTCTATGTTTTAATTTGTTGTCTTATTTTTACAATGTTAATAACTTTCAAGTTGTATGAAATATTTTATTTTATACATCATTATTAATATTTTAGTTACAAAGGAATGTTTCATTTGAACTTAGATTTTCTGTTTTATTAATATTTTCATAATATTTTAAATGTGTTTTCTTTTTATAACAGTCAACTTGCTAGAATGTCTAATCTGAACTGGCAAACTTTCCCAAAAACATTTTTTCTTGTGCACAAAAATATTTTCAGTCTAAGAACTGTGGTGGCAGCAATTATTAATAATATTTTTATTTATTTTTATTTATTTAACATTTTGTTGACCGGGAAAGTCCGACTAGGTTCCACAGAGCCTGTTTTCAGCAGAGGCCTGGGGAGAAATGCTCCAGAAGCATGTAGTGCCTACATTAGTATTCTCTAAAAAACATTATATCCTGTTGTATATGCCTTTAATTTTCAAATTCATATATATCTTTACAAATATATAATTCTTTTTTCTATTCTATGTATGTACATATGAATTAGTGGCATTTATTTATATTATTAGATTATTAGTCCTATTTAATTATATGTGTATAAGTCACATTTAGAAGGTGATGACACTTTATGCTATTAAAGTCCGTCTGGCATTTTTTAGTCAAGCATTATGGCTATTTGCCAAGTATAGGAACTGTTGACCTCTCTGGAGCTTACTTTTCCAAATAACCTCTTATTTATCATTATTTATCTATTTATGTATTGTTTTTGTTTACTGGGAAAGTCTGACAGGACACAAGTTCCATTTTCAGTGAAGGCCCAGGGGAAATGTTCCATTTTACAGAATGTATAGAAGGCAGTTATACAAGATTTACATAATAAATGCACAAATATACACAGATACACTAGTAATGATATGACAGTTAATAAAAAAAAGAATTAATGTACATAAATAGAATAGTAAATGTACATACATAGAATAATAAATGAACATACATAGTATTGGAATGATATGACAGTTAATGAAAACAAAAAAGTTAAGTGAAGAATCTTATAATCAACTTAACATTTTGTGGAACTAAATCTGAAAACTGACCATGTAGATCAGCATTCAACTTCAGTTAACAGTTATAAACAAGCAAATGAAATATATTGACTTTTTGTTGTTTTTAATAAATATTATAAATATGCGAATTTCAAGTCTCATCCTTATAACTTTGTTAATGCCCCTTTTTAATTATATGCTAATATAAACATTTATTTTATTTATTTATTTATTTTATTTTACATTTGTTGACTGGGATAGTCCAACTGGAGCCATGTCCATTTTCAGTGGAGGCCCGGGGAGAAAAGCCCCAATTTATCAGATACAATAATACAAGTAAAACAAGAGCACATAAGTAGTATTACCAACGAATACATAGACAGACATGAGATACCCCTGGTTCTAGTCAGGAGAAAAATTAACAATAAATAGTTAGTTGGGTTATTCACATTCATGTTGAAAGTTACCCGGGCTTGTTGCAGTGGCAAAGCCAGTTAAATGCCATATGTTGTTTGAGTTTATTTTTAAATTGTCCTAGGGAGGAGAGCAAAGTAATATCATCTGGAAGTAAGTTCCAAGCTCTGCCTGCAGTGTTAGCAAAGAGGGCATCTCCAGCAGTGTTGTTGATTTTGATTGTCTGAATTAGAAGTTTGTTCGAGGATCGAAGCAGTCTTGGATTGTTGTGGGGGAGGTGATAATATTTTGAAGGGCTGGTGTGTTATCTGGGTTATAGAGGATTTTGTTAGCCATGATCAGCAGGTTATATTGTGTGAGACTGGGACGTTCTAGCCACCCAAGCTGTTTTAGATTGATGCAGTGGTGTGTTTTAAAAGGCATTCCAGTGGCAAACATGGCAATATGATTGTAACAGATTGACAGTCTATTTAGTACAGATTTGTTTAGATTGGAGAGAAGGGGGAGGTGTATAAAAGTGTTGAGAGTAGATGAGAGCGAGCTATAGCCATCTTAGCTGGAGGGGTTAGGAAGGCTTTTATTCTATACAGTGACCCAAGTTTTTTATTGATGTTCTTGATTGTTTGATTTACATGTAGGTTAAACTTTAGGTTATTGTCAATAATGACATGTAGTAATTTTGTAGAGGGGTCAGGTTAATTTCTAAAATCAGGAATATAAGTAATATGATATTTATTAGGAATAGTTTCATATAGATTTCTCTCTTATTCTCTGTTTAATTTATATCACCAATTGCTTTCAGAAATCTCTAGTTTTTGTGTACTGTATTACTATAATAGTATTCAATTATCAACAAGTACATAACAAATCAACAAAGAAAGTGCCAAATAATTTCCTATGGGTACATCCAATAGAAGCAAACCTAGGCACAATCAACATGCATTAGCAAATATTTCATCATGTTGAAAGCCTGCAATAGAAATGGACTAGTCTTTGAGCTGAATTCCTGCAAACAAGGTAAAACACTACAATACCGGTGCACACAAATACAGTCATGTAACACAGTACTCGCAAAGATATGCATAATCTAGAATAGTATGTGCAGCATCCAATGACAAATGACTAGTTGTGTAACAAAGTTCACACGCTGATACACCAGTACATCTCATAATAAAGCATATGAGAAACAAGTGGTAATATAGTAATTTATACACAACAAAAGTATCGCACCCAACACACACACACATATATATATATATATATATATATATATATATATATATATATGGGTCTACTGCTTTTGGTTGAATTACATTTGGTCGAAAATGATTTCAGGCAGCCCACTTCACTGAAAGCTCATTTGATTGAAAGGACATCTGGTCGAAGTCCATTTGGTTGAAAATGGAATATAGCCCCTGGCCCACTGCATTGCGACCCTGGAGTGAGAATATACAGTTGGGGGGTGTGGGGGGCACATTTTGCAACTAATGTTACTGACATTATATGTTTCAATGTATTTTTAATGGACACACAATTATATAATAGTGAATTCACTGCAATTATGTGGAAAGCTACACCCCCCACCCACCCCCCTAACTTTATATTCTCACTCCAGGGTCACACTGCAGTGGGACAGGGGCTATATACCATTTTTGACCAAATGGAATTCGACCAAATGGGTTTTCAGTGAAATGTATTTTCGGTGAAGTGGGCTGCCTAAAATCATCAAATGTAATTTGACCAAAAGCAGTAGATCCAGATATATATATATATATATATATATATATATATATATATATATATATACATTATGCATATGTCTATATAAACACCATTTCTGGGTCCTGGAAACAGTGACACTAACAAACAACAAAAGCGGATGAGTGTACCAATTTGTACATTGATCAATGTGTAGAAGACGTCTCATTGATGCGAAAGCATCAATGCATTGATATAAGTACCAAGCAGTTGAATGCCTATATCAACATATACTGATATGTTCAATATTCATCATATAACAAAAGCAAGGTAATGAGTAGAATGCCCCCCGTAAAAAAAAAAAAAATCTTGCAAAATGAGTTTCATCAAATTTATGACAACCACTGCCCCACAGTTCCACAGAACATGAAACCCAGCTCAAAAAATCAACACTTAATCATTTTGAATGTAAATGACTGATTCAAAGAAATGTGAATGATCTAACCCGCCCATACCACCAATATCTTAAAGGAGCAGAAGTCCAAGAAACCATCAAAGTACTTCACTGAACACATCATTAGGTTTTGAGTTACAAAAGACCACAAAATCTGAAATCAACACAAAAGTAAGATTTCTTCCAGTCGTATGTCCATGTCTGACCTTCCTATGTTTTTTTCCCACCACAAATACAAACCAATTTACAGTTGATTTTTTACATTCAAAGTGTATATTTATATATTTATATATATTTTTTGATTAAACCAAAAAGGTGGTGCAATAGTGCTCAAACACGAACAGATAAACCAAAAAAGAGCACTAGCGTTGTGAGTCCTCAGAAGTTCATTTATTACAGATAAACATTAAATGCTTTCGTCAATGCCAGTTGACTTCATCAGAATAAAAAAACAGTCATGAATACTGTGTTTAAATAGTACAACCTTAACAGTGATTGGATCATTCTTTCCCCAATAGTTTAACTAGAACATATTAGATTCATTCAAAAATATTAAACACATACTAGTTAAAAAAATATTAAAACATCACATTAATACTCATACATTGTTGTTCAACAACTGTCACAAAAATAAATTCAATTTTACACATATACTTAAAAAACAACCCCAGAAAATGTTTTTATATAGGAAAATGTAGTGAGACATTTAAACCTGTCCTGCTTTTTCTCTCAATATTGACAGGATGTTTAAATAGTCATTTAACCACAGAGGGAAGTTGGCAGCTAATCTTAATTGCCATAATAATTCTTTTTTGTTTAAATCATTTTGCCAGTCTCCCCCCCCTGGCTTCTATGTGCACAAGATCAAGAATGGCAAATTTAAATCCACAGAAACCAGCACATTGTATACTGTGCTTATACAAAGCATTGGTTTCCTTTTTGTTCTTTATGTCATTTAAATGCTCATATATTCTGGTTTTAAACAACCTTTCTGTTTTTCCAATGTAAAAAGATGAGCAGGTATTACATCTAGCAATGTATACCAACTTACTTGAATAACAATTCCCCCTTCTCAAGTACACTATATACTTGTTTTGTTTGTCACTGGAAATAGAATTGTCCTGAAAAATGTATGAGCAATACGGGAATCTGCCACATGGTCTACTACCATTTAAACTCCCATGTTCACCTTGATTTTTTGTTCTACTTTCCAGAACTGACTTTAAGTTAGGTCCGATTTTAGATAAAAATATAGGGTTTTCACCTAATACCTGAAAAACTTCATTATTGGTTTTAAAAATACTCCAGTTTTTATAAAGTATTTCTTTGACTTGGTGATACAGGGGACAACATTGGACAACACATGCCTGTTGAAAATCAATTTTATTATCATTTTCTATAGTTGTCCCAATATTCATTGTTTTGTTTAGTCCCCTTCCCAACAATGGAATATAAGTTTTACCCCACTCATCCAGTATTCCTGTAAGAATAGTGTCAATAAGCTCACCAGGGTAGCCTCTTTCAAGGAACATTTCCTTCAAATATACAAATTCCTGAATTACATCCTGTTTCAAGGATGTCATTCTTGCAACGCTGATTGCCTGGCCCTTGGATGATACTTTTCTTTTGGAACATAGGGTGATGACTATCAAAGTGCAAGTAACTGTTACAAAAAGTTTTTTTACGGTGAATTTTAGAAACAAACTTTTCATGGTCCTTAATTATTTTGGTGTCCAGATAGCTAATTTCTAGTTCATGAAAATCAAAAGTGAATTTTAGAAAATTTGTAGTTCCATTTAGGTATTGGATGAATAATGGAATGGATGCAGAGGTTCCTTTCCATAAAATAAAAATGTCATCCAAAAATCTACTATACAAAAGAACATTGGAAGAAAAAAACTCACTTTTGAAAACATGTTCTCTTTCCCAACCTAACAAAACCAGGTTGGCATATGTAGGGGCACAGGCAGCTCCCATTGCCACTCCTTTCACCTGCTGAAAATATTCACCCTCGAAATATATATAGTTATTTTCCAAGATAAGTCCCCCCAAATTTGGATTTTTTAACGGACAACACAACTGTCATGTGGTACATCAACAAACAAGGGGAACACATTCTTACCCATTGTGCAGGCAAGCAATGATTTTATGGGGAGATCATGCTTAAGCTTGCAACTAACTCTTCAGGCTAGGTTTCTGCCGAGCACACAACTCCTTAGCAGATGTGTTAAGCAGACAAATCATGGATCCCCACGAGTGGAAACTGGATCTTCATGTATTTCAAAAGCTGACAGTGTCCTGGGGAACTCCAGACATAGATCTGTTCGCTTCTCCACTAAACCACCAGCTGCCAAAGTTTTGCACAAAGAGGTTTCATCACACAGCTTGGAAAGTGGATGCTCTTTCTTTCAGTTGGAAAAATCTTCATGTGTATGCTTTCCACCTCTGCCTCTTCTTCCAAAGGTGCTTCTAAAAGTCAGACAAGACAAGCCAAGGATGATTTTAATAGCTCCAGATTGGCCTCGCAGCACTGGTACCCATTACTGAGGAGTCTGGTAAAGAAGCCTCCATGGCCTTACCCTTGATTCCACATCTGTTGTCTCAGAAGGACGGTCGCCTGCTCAATGTCAAGCTTCACTCTTCATCTAACAGCCTGGCATATTCTGTTTTGAAAGACAGCAGGTCTCAACTTCCTCAACAAGTTTTAAATGTGATTATGGAAGCCAGGAGACCTAGTACAAGGAAAGTGTAATGCGAGAAAAATGGAAGAGATTTTTATTTTGGACTGCAGCAAAGAATTTGAGATTTCTGAGCCTAATTTGAGTGTGGCCCATCAATATCTTACTGAGTTATTGGACAAAGGTTTGTCTTTCTCTTCCATTAAGATTCATGCTGCAGCAATTTCAGCTCACTATGATTGTGACCCACCATTGTTTTCACATCCTTTGTTCAAGCAATTTCTTAGAGGGGCAAAGAATATAAGACCCCAATGAGCTCCTACTCCTGCTTGGGATCTCAATTTTGTGTTGGAGAAACTTACTCTACAACCTTTTGAGCCTGCAGCTACTGCTGAACTGAAATACTTGTCATGGAAGACTGCTTTTTTGTTGGCCATTACTTCTGCAAGAAGGGTTTCTGAGTTACAGGCCCTTATGGCGGTTGAGCCTTTTTGATTTTCATAAGGATAGGGTATCATTACGTACTAATCCTTCCTTTATGCCTAAAGTGGTTTCTAGTGTGGCTTTAAACCAAACTATTCATTTGCCTACGTTTTATGCCCAAAATAAAGGGGAAAAGATTTTGCACACTTTAGATGTACACAGGCAATTGCGTTATTATTTGAGCAGGACTAAGGATTTTAGGCAGTCTCAGCAGTTGTTTGTTTCTTTTGCTTTGAGTTCTCAGGGCAAGCCTGTGTCAAAACAAACTATTTCTAGGTGGATTGGGTTTTGCATTGCATTTTGTTATTCCCATCATGGCAAGGAGATTCCAGCTGGGATTAGGCCTCATTCCACTAGGGCTACTGCCACTTCAACAGCTTTTTTAAGGGGGGTGGCGACTAAGGATATTTTGGAGGCAGCTACTTGGAGTTCAGTGCATACTTTCTCTAAGCATTACCACCTTCCTCTCTACTCTAAGTCTAGGGCTGGTTTTGCCACAGCTATTTTGCAAGGCATGTTATCAGCTCCTGCTTCCTTATGATTTGCCAGCCTCCCTTACCTCTGCTTTGGGATTCTACCCAATAGTTAGACATGCAGCAATGTGGAGTGAAGAACATAGGACAGTTTTGTACCTACCATAAATGTGGATGTTTGAAGATCCACATTGCTGTGCAGTCCAATTTACCTCCCTCCTTCCCCTCTGTGTTTAGGGGTGGTTGTGTAGGTGAGGTTATATTCTGCTAATTTTGTATGTTTTGTATATATATATATTTTGGTGCAGATATGTTGGGAGTTTTTGGTTTTTGGCCTTATCTTTTCAGGGTCTTCTGACATCTGGGGCAAGAAAAGACTGAGGATATGACGTCGGTCATGCGCATTAGTACCCTGACGTACTGACGCCAGTCTATCATGCCCCTGACCGACGTCAGCCATATACTTTGGTATTCGGGCCGACTGGACAGCGGACTACCTCAATAGTTAGGACTGCAGCAATGTGGATCCTCGAACATCTACATTTATGGTAGGTACAAAACTGTACTTTTTTGTTTACTGGGAAAGTCTGACAGGGCACAAGTTCCATTTTCAGTGAAGGCCCAGGGGAAATGTTCCATTTTACAGAATGTATAGAAGGCAGTTATACAAGATTTACATAATAAATGCACAAATATACACAGATACACTAGTAATGATATGACAGTTAATAAAAAAAATAATTAATGTACATAAATAGAATAGTAAATGTACATACATAGAATAATAAATGAACATACATAGTATTGGAATGATATGACAGTTAATGAAAACAAAAAAGTTAAGTGAAGAATCTTATAATCAACTTAACATTTTGTGGAACTAAATCTGAAAACTGACCATGTAGATCAGCATTCAACTTCAGTTAACAGTTATAAACAAGCAAATGAAATATATTGACTTTTTGTTGTTTTTAATAAATATTATAAATATGCGAATTTCAAGTTTCATCCATATAACTTTGTTAATGCCCCTTTTTAATTATATGCTAATATAAACATTTATTTTATTTATTTATTTATTTATTTTATTTTACATTTGTTGACTGGGATAGTCCAACTGGAGCCATGTCCATTTTCAGTGGAGGCCCGGGGAGATAAGCCCCAATTTATCAGATACAATAATACAAGTAAAACAAGAGCACATAAGTAGTATTACCAACGAATACATAGACAGACATGAGATACCCCTGGTTCTAGTCAGGAGAAAAATTAACAATAAATAGTTAGTTGGGTTATTCACATTCATGTTGAAAGTTACCCGGGCTTGTTGCAGTGGCAAAGCCAGTTAAATGCCATATGTTGTTTGAGTTTATTTTTAAATTGTCCTAGGGAGGAGAGCAAAGTAATATCATCTGGAAGTAAGTTCCAAGCTCTGTCTGCAGCTAGCAAAGAGGGCATCTCCAGCAGTGTTGTTGATTTTGATTGTCTGAATTAGAAGTTTGTTCGAGGATCGAAGCAGTCTTGGATTGTTGTGGGGGGCTGGTGTGTTATCTGGGTTATAGAGGATTTTGTTAGCCATGATCAGCAGGTTATATTGTGTGAGACTGGGACGTTCTAGCCACCCAAGCTGTTTTAGATTGATGCAGTGGTGTGTTTTAAAAGGCATTCCAGTGGCAAACATGGCAATATGATTGTAACAGGTTGACAGTCTATTTAATACAGATTTGTTTAGATTGGAGAGAAGGGGGGAGGTGTATAAAAGTGTTGAGAGTAGATGAGAGCGAGCTATAGCCATCTTAGCTGGAGGGGTTAGGAAGGCTTTTATTCTATACAGTGACCCAAGTTTTTTATTGATGTTCTTGATTGTTTGATTTACATGTAGGTCAAACTTTAGGTTATTGTCAATAATGACATGTAGTAATTTTGTAGAGGGGTCAGGTTAATTTCTAAAATCAGGAATATAAGTAATATGATATTTATTAGGAATAGTTTCATATAGATTTCTCTCTTATTCTCTGTTTAATTTATATCACCAATTGCTTTCAGAAATCTCTAGTTTTTGTGTACTGTATTACTATAATAGTATTCAATTATCAACAAGTACATAACAAATCAACAAAGAAAGTGCCAAATAATTTCCTATGGGTACATCCAATAGAAGCAAACCTAGGCACAATCAACATGCATTAGCAAATATTTCATCATGTTGAAAGCCTGCAATAGAAATGGACTAGTCTTTGAGCTGAATTCCTGCAAACAAGGTAAAACACTACAATACCGGTGCACACAAATGCAGTCATGTAACACAGTACTCGCAAAGATATGCATAATCTAGAATAGTATGTGCAGCATCCAATGACAAATGACTAGTTGTGTAACAAAGTTCACACGCTGATACACCAGTACATCTCATAATAAAGCATATGAGAAACAAGTGGTAATATAGTAATTTATACACAACAAAAGTATCGCACCCAACACACACACACATATATATATATATATATATATATATATATATATATATATATATATGGGTCTACTGCTTTTGGTTGAATTACATTTGGTCGAAAATGATTTCAGGCAGCCCACTTCACTGAAAGCTCATTTGATTGAAAGGACATCTGGTCGAAGTCCATTTGGTTGAAAATGGAATATAGCCCGTGGCCCACTGCATTGTGACCCTGGAGTGAGAATATACGGTTGGGGTGTGGGCACATTTTGCAACTAATGTTACTGACATTATATGTTTCAATGTATTTTTAATGGACACACAATTATATAATAGTGAATTCACTGCAGTTATGTGGAAAGCTACACCCCCCACCCTCCCCTAACTTTATATTCTCACTCCAGGGTCACACTGCAGTGGGACAGGGCTATATACCATTTTTGACCAAATGGAATCACCCAAATGGGTTTTCAGTGAAATGTATTTTCGGTGAAGTTGCCTAAAATCATCAAATGTAATTTGACCAAAAGCAGTAGATCCAGATATATATATATATATATATATATATATATATATATATATATATATATATATACATTATGCATATGTCTATATAAACACCATTTCTGGGTCCTGGAAACAGTGACACTAACAAACAACAAAAGCGGATGAGTGTACCAATTTGTACATTGATCAATGTGTAGAAGACGTCTCATTGATGTGAAAGCATCAGTGCATTGATATAAGTACCAAGCAGTCGAATGCCTATATCAGCATATACTGATATGTTCAATATTCATCATATAACAAAAGCAAGATAATGAGTAGAATGCCCCCCGTAAAAAAAAAAAAAAATCTTACAAAATGAGTTTCATCAAATTTATGACAACCACTGCCCCACAGTTCCACAGAACATGAAACCCAGCTCAAAAAATCAACACTTAATCATTTTGAATGTAAATGACTGATTCAAAGAAATGTGAATGATCTAACCCGCCCATACCACCAATATCTTAAAGGAGCAGAAGTCCAAGAAACCATCAAAGTACTTCACTGAACACATCATTAGGTTTTGAGTTACAAAAGACCACAAAATCTGAAATCAACACAAAAGTAAGATTTCTTCCAGTCGTATATCCATGTCTGACCTTCTTATGTTTTTTTCCCACCACAAATACAAACCAATTTACAATTGATTTTTTACATGCAAAGTGTATATTTATATATTTATATATATTTTTTGATTAAACCAAAAAGGTGGTGCAATAGTGCTCAAACACGAACAGATAAACCAAAAAAGAGCACTAGCGTTGTGAGTCCTCAGAAGTTCATTTATTACAGATAAACATTAAGTGCTTTCGTCAATGCCAGTTGACTTCATCAGAATAAAAAAACAGTCATGAATACTGTGTTTAAATAGTACAACCTTAACAGTGATTGGATCATTCTTTCCCCAATAGTTTAACTAGAACATATTAGATTCATTCAAAAATATTAAACACATACTAGTTAAAAAAATATTAAAACATCACATTAATACTCATACATTGTTGTTCAACAACTGTCACAAAAATAAATTCAATTTTACACATATACTTAAAAAACAACCCCAGAAAACGTTGTTATATAGGAAAATGTAGTGAGACATTTAAACCTGTCCTGCTTTTTCTCTCAATATTGACAGGATGTTTAAATAGTCATTTAACCACAGAGGGAAGTTGGCAGCTAATCTTAATTGCCATAATAATTCTTTTTTGTTTAAATCATTTTGCCAGTCTCCCCCCCTGGCTTCTATGTGCACAAGATCAAGAATGGCAAATTTAAATCCACAGAAACCAGCACATTGTATACTGTGCTTATACAAAGCATTGGTTTCCTTTTTGTTCTTTATGTCATTTAAATGCTCATATATTCTGGTTTTAAACAACCTTTCTATTTTTCCAATGTAAAAAGATGAGCAGGTATTACATCTAGCAGTGTATACCAACTTACTTGAATAACAATTCCCCCTTCTCAAGTACACTATATACTTGTTTTGGTTGTCACTGGAAATAGAATTGTCCTGAAAAATGTATGAGCAATAGGGGAATCTGCCACATGGTCTACTACCATTTAAACTCCCATGTTCACCTTGATTTTTTGTTCTACTTTCCAGAACTGACTTTAAGTTAGGTCCGATTTTAGATAAAAATATAGGGTTTTCACCTAATACCTGAAAAACTTCATTATTGGTTTTAAAAATACTCCAGTTTTTATAAAGTATTTCTTTGACTTGGTGATACAGGGGACAACATTGGACAACACATGCCTGTTGAAAATCAATTTTATTATAATTTTCTATAGTTGTCCCAATATTCATTGTTTTGTTTAGTCCCCTTCCCAACAATGGAATATAAGTTTTACCCCACTCATCCAGTATTCCTGTAAGAATAGTGTCAATAAGCTCACCAGGGTAGCCTCTTTCAAGGAACATTTCCTTCAAATATACAAATTCCTGAATTACATCCTGTTTCAAGGATGTCATTCTTGCAACACTGATTGCCTGGCCCTTGGATGATACTTTTCTTTTGGAACATAGGGTGATGACTATCAAAGTGCAAGTAACTGTTACAAAAAGTTTTTTTTACGGTGAATTTTAGAAACAAACTTTTCATGGTCCTTAATTATTTTGGTGTCCAGATAGCTAATTTCTAGTTCATGAAAATCAAAGGTGAATTTTAGAAAATTTGTAGTTCCATTTAGGTATTGGATGAATAATGGAATGGATGCAGAGGTTCCTTTCCATAAAATAAAAATGTCATCCAAAAATCTACTATACAAAAGAACATTGGAAGAAAAAAACTCACTTTTGAAAACATGTTCTCTTTCCCAACCTAACAAAACCAGGTTGGCATATGTAGGGGCACAGGCAGCTCCCATTGCCACTCCTTTCACCTGCTGAAAATATTCACCCTCGAAATATATATAGTTATTTTCCAAGATAAGTCCCATCAGTTCACATATTAGACTAATCTCAAAAAGGAACAGGTGAAAAATATATCTTCAAAGAAATTTAAACCTTCCTGTTTGGAAATACAGGAAAATAAATCTTGTACATCTATAGTCAAAAAGATACAATCTGGTCACCACAAGTCACTTTTTAATTGTCCTAAAAAATCCCAAGAATCCTTTACCAAATGAGGAAAATATTGTACAACATGTTTTACCTTTCTGTCTACATACACAGCAAGGTTGTCTGTTTTAGAACCAGCAACTGCCACAGTGGGCCTAAAAGGTGGCGTTTCAACATTTTTGTGTACTTTGGGTATACTGAAAATCACAGGAATCTTGGGATGTAAATTGAGGAGAAAATCATAATCTTCTTTAGAAACCCTCTGGCCCATAACATATTCATATAAGAAACTGTCCACTCTTTGATAGGAAATATGTATTTCATTCCTGAAACATGGAGAATATTTTTCAACATTAAACAAAATAGTTTGCATAGTATTGGTATAGTCATCAGAATTGTACGGTATAGTGCCCCCACCCTTGTCAGGTGTCATGATACGTATACTTCTATCTTTTCTTAAGTTTTTTAATAAATTTCTCTCCTTTATATTAAGGTTAGAAAATATTCTTCTATGTTTACCCCACGTTTTATAGATGTCTTCCTTGACAACCTTAGTTATAAGGGGGTGTAGGGGGGGATTAAAAACACTACTTTTTCTCAATGTTTTAGTAGAACAGTTTGTTGTATTGTTGCCTTCTTTACCTGACTACATTAATTTTAAATTTAATTTTCTTAAATAAAGTTGTACATCTACTAAAGTTTCTGCAATATCTGGAATTTTAGTTGGAACAAATTTAAATCCCTTGGAAAATAGGGAAAACTATTCATCCGAAATAAACCTGTCCGTATAGTTGTAAATATGAAAACCATTGCGTGTATGTTGAATGTTACTAACATGTCTCTCTGAGACATAAAGAACAAAAAGGAAACCAATGCTTTGTATAAGCACAGTATACAATGTGCTGGTTTCTGTGGATTTAAATTTGCCATTCGTGATCTTGTGCACATAGAAGCCAGGGGGGAGACTGGCAAAATGTTTTAAACAAAAAATAATTATGGCAATTAAGATTAGCTGCCAACTTCCCTCCAGGGTTAAATGACTATTTAACCATCCTGCCAATATTGAGAGAAAAAGCAGGACAGGTTTAAATGTCTCACTACCTTTTCCTATATAAAAACTTTTTGGGGGTTGTTTTTTAAGTGTATGTGTAAAATTGAATTTATTTTTGTGACAGTTGTTGAATAACAATGTATGAGTATTAATGTGATGTTTTAATAATTTTTTAACTAGTATGTGTTTAATATTTATGAATGAATCTAATATGTTCTAGTTAAACTATTGGGGAAAGAATGAACCAATCACTGTTAAGGTTGTACTATTTAAACACAGTATTCATGACTGTTTTTTTATTCTGATGAAGTCAACTGGCATTGACGAAAGCACTTAATGTTTATCTGTAATAAATGAACTTCTGAAGACTCACAACGCTAGTGCTCTTTTTTGGTTTATATATTTTTTGATTGCCAAATGGGCAAAGGTTGATATATTTCAAGCCACGTAGTTTATTGTCTTAGATAAAATCACAGAGTTAATAATCTCCTTAATAACATGGTTAAATAAGAGGTACCACATCATTATAAATGTTATTTAAAGTACATAAGGGTTATATTATTATGACAGCTACTACGTAGGGCAGGACCAGCTTGAATGTCCCACAGATGGGGGAAGGGATGTGAATTTAACATGTGTACCAATAACACTTTGTTTTACAGCACAATAAACCACCCCCTTGCCTGATAAAAAGTATATATATTTTTAGAAAGCTTATGAGGAAACTATTACTCTATTTTTGTTGTACTTGGATCGCTTATCTGTGTACTTAATAAAGGATTTTTGACTGGAAACAGACTGCCTGCCTTGCCTGGATTACTTTTGAATACTTAGTAATTCTGTACAATTATGTATTTTTTATTACTTTTTTTTTTACTTAAGATGAGCTTAAGTTCGCTACTTCTACTACTTTTGTCTGATCTGATTAATATACAGTGATTAACTAGAGCTATAGGGACTGAAAATCTTCCGGAGAAGTTTCTTACACTGTTTGTTTTTGGAGCCACTACACTTGTTTAGTGGGTTGTTTTGAGACTTCAGGGATACCATGGAGATTACTTTTTTTTTTCCTATCTCTGACTAACAAATGGTGCCAAAGCCATAGCCTTAAACTCAATGCTAGGAAATGCATAATTGTACCCTTTAAGAATTCAGACATCCCATCTAATTACCATGTTGATAACACACCCCTAAAAGTTGACCCAAGTGGTCAGGGATCTGGGTACTCACATAGACAGTAGCCTTACCATTGACCACCACATGGCCACAGTGGTGAGAAATCCTTTTATGTTGCACAGCATATAAGTAAGGACATGACACCTAGGTCCAAAGAAGTCATTATCCCACTGTACTCTTTCTTTATTAGACTGATCATAGAGTAAAATTCTCCCTCTGGTATATACCTGACCAGGCATACGCAGCAACTACAGTGACCTCAGAGGTTCCTTGCAAAAAGAATACAAAGTGTAACAAATCTGCCTTATGCACAGTGTCTTAAAGCCCTTTCCCTTTATTCAGTCTCCTGTAGATTGCTAAGGGATGATCTATGCTTGGCTTACAAGGCATCAGCAAAACCCACAATTATAAATCTCCTACATATTCGTAAGTCAAAGAGTACCAGAAATACAAGGTCTAAGGACCTGAATTTTGTCTGTGACTTAAATAGAACATGCTGGAGAGACAGGCACATGTCCCAGAGACTGCCCCTTCTATGGAGAAGGCTTCCCATCCAGTTGAAGCTGAATTTGTATATTACCCAGTTTAACCTCAACCTAGACCAGTGGATGGGGAACAGAAAATTTACACTGGGTCTGACACCCATGTCCCTTACGGCCATAGATAGCTTATACATTCCTGGTCCTCAATGTCCTATCTGGATACAGGACATTGTTATTCTTTTGAGAAAACTTGGCTAGGCTTGGAAAGTATCCCTGGGTCTTTTGCCTAGTAACAGTCTACGAATCTATGAGTCTATAAGTACAAAATGCATGGACTAAAATATCTGCTAATTTTCAAAATATGGGCAAACCCATTAGCAAAACTTGAAGCTTGTAATAGACTTTTTCTCTTTCACATCAGATATTTGACTGGAAAATTACTTATTTATAAAGCTAGGCAAATAATTTCCATTTTTAAATCTGATACCAAATTCAGGTTTTAAATTACTATGTAGTTGTACCACTTTTCGAGGTTCAAATAATAAAAAATACTTTCCTTTAAAGTTATTTATCTATATTACCCTAAAATTTGATCATAGTATAGTATGACAAAAGCTATCCTTAAAGTCAGAAATGAATCATTTTTAATTAGCAAGCAGGGTGCATGTCCTGCACTGGAAATGTTTTTTTGTAAAATTGTTCAAACCTTGACAGCATTTCTTGGAATTGTACAGTTTTAAACAAAAATGATTAGGTTACCACGGTCATTCTGAATGCCTGCAACGTATTTTCACTGACAGTGTTTTGTTCTTTGATATCCTCTTAAGTAAATTCGTACCACTTTTCTTGCATTCCTGAGGCATTATAGTGTTCCAGTGTTTTGAATGTTCTGGTTAGACATTCACTGCACAATGATATGCATCAGACTGACAAAACTGTTTTATAAGGGCATGCAGTTTCTAACTCCGATCTCAATTTTCATTTCAGGTGATGTACACTAAATCTCAATCGTTATAGCTGTAATAAAATTCTGATTTCATACCATAACACATCATATAGATAGCAATAATTACCAGAGTGCCCTTACGGTTTCTAAATAGTATGTATATCATAATCCAGCTGTGCAGAAACTGGATTTCCATCTGCTGTTCCAGAGGGCTGGGTAAATGAACAAAGTTTTATTTTAAAAGGATAGCTAGACAGGGAAACACAATGTGCTCAGCTCAGTATCATTCTCCAGCTCCAGAAAGGATGCTTTGAAATCCATCCAGCATAAGACAGAACCCAAGGGACAAAAGAGGCCCTTCCTTGCAGGTATGTGTATGGGTGTGTGTGTGTGCATGTGTGTGTGTGTGTGTGGGGGGGGGGTGTACATGTGCATAACACACAGCAT
>NC_056738.1:187336808-187414308 GCF_019279795.1 Protopterus annectens
AGGGTTAGTTTGTCTTTGAGCTCGTGTAGGACACAGCCTGGGACACCATCTGGTCCCATTGATGCTGTGTTTTTGGCTTTAGAGAGGGCTGTTTTAATCTGAGTGTCTGTGATTTCAGGGGCTCCACATTCTTCTGGTATGGTTATGGGCCCTTTTTGGGGTGAGAGGGGGGTGAAGTTTGCACTGAATCTGTCTGCCAGGATGCTGGCGATATTGGTCGGTTCAGTGTATTTTGTGCCGTTCTGCACTAACTCCGAGCAGATCTGAGCATTGCCACTTAGATTCTTGACATAGCTAAAGAATGCTTTGTGGTTATCTTTGGAGTCCTTGGCAATTTTTCTTCCAAACCTAGCCTTGGATGATTTTATGAGGGATCGTAGTTTCTTCCTTATACTGATCAGGGATGTCTTCCCTTCTTGGGATTTTACTCTTTTCTGTACTAGTTTCCTCCTTCTGTTGTAGAGCTTGTTTATGGCAGGGGTCCACCAGACTGGTTTCCTTTTCTTGGAGGAGTGAGTCTTGGTTTTGCTTGGGATAGCACGATCCATGCATTCTTGTAGGTGCCCGTAGAATGCATTAGTAAAGGATTTTGCAGCTTGGACAGCATTATCCTTTAGCATGGGGGCTTTGAAACTTTCCACCTCGGTCTTAAGTAACGTGAAGTTTGCTTTTGAAAAGTTTTTCATAGTGGTTTCCTTGACCAGGGGTGGGGACGGAATGTGGATATCCAGAGTGATTTGTTTATGGTCAGATCTAACAGCGAGGGGTTGACCTCCGGTATGGAACACTGGTAGCCCATGTTTATTTATTTTATTTATTTTACATTTGTTGACCGGGCTAGTCCAGCTGGATATATGTCCATATTCAGTAGAGGCCCGGGGAGATAAGCTCCAAACTTGAAAATTAAAGTGAAAAATAAAAGTGAAAAATAAAGGTAAATCATGCTAAATACATATAAAGTAACCAGATAGATTCAAACATTATAAATAGTGGCATAGTAGTAACATATAAACTTACAGTAGTTAGAGAAAACAACCACAAAAAAATGTTAACATGTGACATACATGGAGAATACTATCATAATGTACAGAGAGAAAGGATACAGGAAAGTCGGAAGACGGCAGTTATATATGTACACTTTTTTTTTTTTAATAGATAGTTAGAAGGAGATGTAGATCAGTGTATGCAAAAAAGAAATAGATTTCGGGTTCTAAAGATGAGGAGTTTAGTCAGGGGTCAAGAAAATAAAGTTAGTCAGGATTAGTACAGGGGCACAGCCATTGTGTTTTAAGGTAGAGTCTGAGTTTCTTTTTAAAGAGAGGTTTTGAAGGAATAGTAGAAAGTTCAGAGGGAAGCAAGTTCCAATCTTTACCAACAGTGTTAGAGAAAAGGGAATCTCCGGCCCTGTTGTTTGCTTTGTCAATATTTACAAGACGTTTGTTTGCAGATCTTAGGGACTTTAGGTTATGGTAGGGGTGAATAAGAGTAGATAGTATAAGTGTTTTGTTAGGTTGATAAAGAATTTGATGGGCTATGTCTAGTTGATTAAGTTTTAGTTGCTGTTGAAGTTCAAGCCAGCCAAGTTGTTTTAGATTAGTACAGTGGTGGGTTCTGTAAGGGTTGCCTGTGGCAAATCTGGCTATGTTGTGGTAGGAGTTTTCTAATTTCAAGATATTCTTTTTTGATAAGTTAGTAAATATGGGAGAGGCATAGAGAAGGGGTGAGATAAGGTGGGAGTGGGCTATAGTTGTTCTAGATTCTGGAGTGAGGAAAGGTTTGATTCTGTAAAGAGAGCCTATTTTTTTGTTAATAGTTTTCAATGTGATGCTTATATGGGTATCAAAGTTAAGGTTCTTGTCAATGGTAATGCCTAGTAGTTTGGTAGTAGGATCTTGTGATATAGGAGTGCCATTTTTACATGTTATAGTAAAGTCTAAATGGGGAGATTTACTGGAAGGTGTGAAGAGGAGGAGTTTAGTTTTTTTAGGGTTAAGTAGTAGACAGCGTTGGGAAAACCATTCTTCTACAGAATTAAAGATGTGTTGTGTGAGGGATTGAAGATCAGATACAGATGTGGCTGAGCAAATTAGTGTAGAATCGTCTGCGTATTGTATACATGTGGCTTGGGGAACTACTTGGTGGAGGTCATTGATAAATAAAGAAAATAGGAGGGGACCCAGTATGGACCCTTGGGGAATGCCAATGTTGACAGGTAGTTGGGAGGATAGAGTGGAGTTCCAGAGTACTGCTTGTTGTCTGTTATTTAAGTAGGACTTAAACCAGTTTATAGGTTGGGTTTCAAGTGACAAAGATTGAAGAGTGTGTATGAGTATGTGGTGGTTGACCATGTCAAATGCTTTGGATAGGTCTAAAAAAAGTGCAGAGGAAAGGATGTTGTGGTTACGATTTTTGTTGATTGTGTGTGTAAAGGAGAGGAGGGCAGTGGTGGTACTGTGGGATAGTCTGAAACCATGTTGGGTATTAGAGAGTAAGTTATTTAGGAGAAGGTGGTCAAGCAGTTGCTTGTGGATGCACCTTTCCATTATCTTAGTTAAGGGAGAGAGTAGGGCTATAGGGCGGTAGTTAGAGATTTCAGTAGAATTACCACCCTTATGAAGTGGGATAATATAGGAGATTTTCCAAAGTTTAGGGACATATCCCTCAGTGATGGTTCTGTTGATAAGTATAGAAATTGGGTAGGCTATTGATTTGGCTGCTAGTTGCAAGTATTCTGCGGGTATTAGGTCTGCAGAGGGAGTACATTATTTGAGTTTTTTGATAAGGTAGAGAATGTAGGATGTTGGGACAGGTTGGAAGTGAAATGGGGGAGGTGGGTTTAAGTTATGGTTAGATATGTTTGTGTTTTTGTTGGGGAGTTGACTGGCTAGGGTTTGAATTGTTTTGGTAAAAAAGGAATTAAAGTCATTTGCAATTTGGTTGGGGTTCCTTATGTCAGAGCCTTGTGGGTTGGGTGTGACAGGTTTACTTGGCTGTAGTAATTGTTTTATGTTTGCCCAGAAATTTTGTGGGTTATTTTGGTAAGTTTGCTGAAGTTTCAGGTAATAGTTTTTTTATCATTCATTATAGCTTTTTTGGTCTCATTTCTGAGTTGTTTGAAGTTTTGGTAGTCAGCTGTGTTTTTAGTTAGGCGAGATTTCTTCCAGATTTTATTTCTGAGATTGATTTTTTGCTTGGTTTCTATTGAGAGCCAGGGGGCTGATTTAGTTCTAATTCTAATAGAGCGAGTGGGGGCATAGTAGTTGAGTATGGCCAGAAACTTAGTATTAAAGAAATCTACAGCATCATCAAGAGAAAGGTGTTTTAAGGGTGTCCAGTTACATGCATTCAGTTCACTTTGAAATAGTTCCAAGTTGAAGTTTTTTTTAGATCTGATTGTTCTAGTTATGTTATGGGTAGGAGGGTTGGTTTTAAGCCTGATGATGTAGGTTAATAAGTGATCACTTATATCATCAGGGAGGGTTCCTGTTACAAAAGTATGGGATTGATTATTGGTGAGAATCCAATCTAAGGTACTTTCTTTTTTGTTAGTTGTATTTATTCTAGTGGGGGAGGTCATAGTTTGTGAGAACCCGTACATGTTAATATGGTTTGTAGGATGTTTGTTGTTGCAAGATTCCCAATCAATGTTTACGTCACCTAGGATGATTGTTTCTTGGGTTAAGTTTAGTGATAGCCAACATAGGATCTTTTCTATGGTAGAAATATTATTTCCTGTGGGAACATAAATGCAAATAATAAAGATGGATTTGGCTGTGTTTAGTTCAAGTTCGGTAATAAGAATTTCAGCATTAGAGTCCTGGGGAGGTTTTTGGTTGAAAGTGGTTATTTGAAGGCTAGACTTAAATAACATAGCTACACCACCACCTTTTTTAGATTCCCTGTTGAGACGCAAGATATTATAGCCAGGAGGAATTACTTCAGTGTCTCTTGTTGAAGGTTTTAACCAGGTTTCTGTTAGACAAATAATATCAAAGGATTAGAGTTCTAAGAGAGCATGTAGTTGAGTTGTTTTATTATTAATACTACGTATGTTGAGGTTAGCTATTGAGATTGAGTTTTTGGGTTTTTTTAAATAGTGGGAACACTGTAGGGTTGGTTGGTGATGACCAGGTCCAACATTTTGTTACCTCTGGTGGGAGTGTTGACCAATTGATCCAGGGTGTTTGAGTTTATATATTCTGGGAAATGTTGGGAAAGGGAGTTAGCACTTCAGTAGTTCTCCCAGTTAATGTTTGGGTAATTGAAATCACCCAATATTAGGGTGTTTGACAGGACCTTTATGTTTCCCAGTGTTTCCAGAAACTAGGAATGGAGGCCGTGGGATATGGTGGGTGATCTGTAGCAATCTACAATTTGAATTGGAGTTTTGCCATTGTTAGTTGCACGTGGATGATGTCTGAAGCATCGTGTTGTGCCACTAACCTGGAGGTGTGGGTATCCTTGATGAATATGGATACGCCCCTGCCTTTTGTATTTCGGTCCGGGTTCTGTGGCTGAAATGTATGGTATGAGTTGTAGCCTGGTAGTGCTGGGGTGCTCTCTGGAGCCTTAAACCAGGTTTCTGTTACTGCATATCTATTGATTTTCTCCATACTGAGGAGTGCCTCGAGTGCATGCATTTTGAGGTTTAGACTTCTGGAATTGAGTAGCATTACCCTCAGTTTTTTGTTACTTGTGCTATTTACGGCAGTGGGTTTGTCTTTTGAGCCTTGCCTAAAAAGGCACTATGGGGATGGCAAGAGCCTTCTCCAGCATTCAAAAGCCTAAGGGTGACAGGTGCAAGCCATCTCTAGCGAAGCAGCGTGACTTGTCGAGGATGTCATCCCAGGCAGACAGACACTGGATCCCCTTTGAATGACACCAGAAACTTAGTCAGTTGTTGAAATTGATAATTCTTTCTTTATACCGTGGTATCATTCTTGGTGAGGGCAGGATGCTACTCAGGATCAGGGTCATACCGGCCTGTGCTACGTGATCAGAGAGCTCTTCCATGTCTCTTTTCATGTAGTCCAGGGAGGTACAGTTCAGGTCATTCACACCAACATGGATAATGACAGAGTCGTATTTGTGCTTGTTCTGGAGTGACCTGAGTGCTTGTGTCATGTGGCGGATCCTGGCACCTGACAGGCAGCTAACAGTAACCTTCTCCTTGTTCAGCCTAGTGAGTGGGATGTCAATGTGCGTGACTATAGAGTCACCTATTACTAGTGTGTTGGGTATGTTATTTTGCCTTAAGGGCTGTGATTGGGTGGCACACTGGTTTTGTGAAGGATGTGTTTCATGGTTTGTGTTGGGGGTGGAGGTTGCTTGGATGTCTGCTTTGGAGGTCTCTGTTGCTTTTGCAGATTTTTATTTAGAGCCTCCAAGTATGTTTTCTTGTATTTATGTGTGTTTTTTGCCTGTGCTGGTTTAATGGGTCTATGTGAGACTGGTGGTGTGATGCAAGTGTTTCCCTTCTCCTCTTGACTGTCTGATCCAGTCTTGGGTTGAGAGAGCTTAATCTCCAGTTTGGCTGTATAATTGCATCTCTCGCATGTATTAGTGTTTGGTGGTAGGAGGAGAGGGTTGTCTGTGTACATGAGACAGTTGTAACTTTGCCTCAAAAATGCCCAGATTCACCAGTTGGACTGGAGAGTACACCTGAAACTGGCCTTTGGACATGCCTGGATAGGTACAGTGAACTGTTTTACTGATTGGCTGGTAAGGTCGAATAGAGAGCCTTGTCCTTCTGTACAGTATGGGGGGGGTCTAGTGCTAGGGTTTATAAGTGCTTGCTATGAGTTTTGAGCAAGTGCTGGGCTGAGAAATTAATGGTTTGAGTGCTTAAGTTGAAAGTTTTTCTAGTTCCAAGGGAAAAATTGAAGAGGAGACTTTATAGAGCTGGGAATAGTTATACCCTAGCTAAGTGATGTTGCCTGGCATGCAAAACCGGGCAGATGCGATTTTTATAGCAGGGAAATGAAAGAGATAGAAATTAGTCCAAAATGGCCAATAAACTACTAATGTCTGGGCTGATACCACTCCTCCAGGGACAGATAGGCTACTCAAAGCTCCCCTCTCTCACAGGTGAACAGAGAAACTTCCTTCTATCCAAGTAAGGTATGGGCAAACAAAGAGACTTGTAATAAAGCCCTGAATTCAGCAATAACCTGAAAACTAGGCTATACTAGCTTAGAAAGGTGGGAAACAAGTATTTTTTTTTTCCAGAAAATAAAGCAGATACGATACAAAAAACACTTTAAATGCACAGCAAAGGATACTTATTGTTATATATCTTAGATCAGAGTTTTGTAGTCAATGCCCCTAGTAATAAAGTAGGAAGAAACACAAATACAGTAAAAGCAGATGAATAAAGTGCAAATTTATATATATATATATATATATATATATATATATATATATATATATATATATAAAAAACAATAGAAAATGAGCAAGCTGATTTAAACAAGTTACACAATTAACCAGAAAAAAAGCTAAAAACGGAGCCCTGTTCCAGCAGTCTTCAATCAGACAAGTTTTAACTGCACACTTCTGCACTAGGGTGCAGGGGAACCTTCTCCAAAAAAAGACGGCCTGGATCAGTGCTCAAGTTATACAAACAAAGATATATTCAGCAGGCCTGAATCTGGTCTATGCTACAGCAACAAGACGCACCAATTTCAGAAAGAAACAGTTCAAATAAGCAGGAACAATAAGCCTGTGACCAGAAATTCCCAGCTCAGAAGGGCAGAATCCAGCCTTTTTTCCCACAAGAGTACAGACTACAAACCTTCTTAATGTAGAATAACTGGCCTGAAGCTCAAGTGCTTAAACTAGAACTAAATACACTTTTAGAATAGTAGACACTGAGCTTTCAATCAGCAATTCCCAGCTTAGAAGGATGTAAGCAACCTGTCCTGCCACAACAGTGCAGACCACAAACCTTCTTAATGTAAAACAACTGGTATGAAGCCCAAGTGTTTAAACCAAAAGACTTAGAATAACAGTTACAATTTAATCAGGCTACTAGCAAGCAGCAATAAATGCAGCAGAATAAATAAAATTGAGTACTAGAAGAGGCAAAAGTAAAATAAAGTAGGAGGAAACACAAATGCAGTAAAAGCAGATGAATAAAGTGCAATTTTTTTTGTTAGTAAAGTGCAAGGAAAGAGGAAGGAAGAACCTAAGTGGGTTGGCCTTCTCAAATCTTCTCTCTGTATTAATTAGAGTGAACACTAGACTCAGAATATGATCTCACTGTACTCGGTTAAGTGAGCAAATGAGATGGACCCATCATAACTGATATAGGCAATTATGACATCAAAGATTTCATTAGGTGAGGACCCTCAAATGTTCGACTTCACCAATGGGAGATTTGCCTATTAAGTCTAGTTAACTTCCTTGAATGGTTTAGATAGGCTGTTGACAGTGGTCATGCTATTTATGCAATGTATCTTGACCTAGCCAAGGATTTTGACACAATACACCTTGTGGGCATTAAAAGTAAGGTAAATGTTTTAAATATAGATCCTAATATGGTAAGATGGACAGCAAACTGGCTAAAAGACAGAATCCACATAGTTCATGTGACAGGTGTCTCATATGAAAGTATGAAGGTATAGCAGAGTTGCCCCAGTGTGCTCTGTAATGGGACCCCTCCTTTTTAGCTTTTACTTCTCTGAACTCCAAACTAAGAATACTCTAGTTAACTAAAGTTTACAGATGACTGCAAACTAGGTGTTATTGCCAAAAATCTCTCTTGACACCTGTACTCTTCAGAAAATAAATAACCTTAGTTAATGCCTGGTATACTGAAAAATGGGCTCAAATTAAATGCAAAACTATGTTGTATTGTTTCATTTAGAAACAACCCATCCTCAACATATAGTTTACACAATATTCCACTACCAGATGAAAATGTAGTCAGGGAACTGGGTGTCTGGATTGACATTTCCCTTAACTTTGAACATCTTATGGCAACTGTAGTAAAAAAATCCTTCTACATACCACATCTAATTGTCAAGGGTTTATCATCCAGATATAAAGATGTCATCATTCTCTACTATTCAGCACTGATTAGACCAATTATAGAGTACAATGTCCACTTTGGGATATTCTTCACTTGACATATCAAACAATTAGAGAAGTCCCAGAAGTCTCTAATTAAGAAAATTTCAGGCTTAAAAGACTTGAGCTACTAAGAGAGGTTAGAGGCTGGATACATTTGCACACTATCTTACAGGCTCATGAGGAGTGATCTGTGATTTGTCTGCCACAACATTAGAGACTCAATTGTTCATGATCTCCTATATCTCTCTCACTGAAAGTTTAACAACTTAGCAAACACCAGAACCAAGGATCTAAATCTTCACCAGTGTGTAAATGCAATGCGATGGAGAGATTGTTACTCAGTCTTCCCCATCTCCAAAACAACCTGCCCCTACAGGGTAAACAGTGTAATACATTTTCATCATTTAAACAAACTCAGGATGGCTGGATGATTAACCTCAAATTTACCCTAGGACTAATTAGACTATCCTTCCTTGAAAAAGGGGGTACAACCTGAGGGTGGGTATTGGCAAAGTGCTGATGGTCATGAGACTAAATTGCCCTGATGCTGTTATGAATCCTAATACTTTGAACTACCCTCGCTAGATACTATATCCTGCAGAAATATGTGATTTCTTCTTGCTATTACTAGCTGCACCACCCCATCATAGTCATCTTATACCGAAATTTCTGTTTCAATAGATTAGAGATGTTATCACCTCCTGCAGTTTATTCACACTTACTTTTGTAGATAATTTGCACTTTGAGTCACAATTTAGCTTATGCACATTTACTACAACACAGCAGTCCTTTCATGAGTGCTTTGGTATAGGTCCATTTTTACCTTCTGAAAATGTTTTGTGAAACTTGCTTTCTGATTATGTTTGGATACAAAGGGCTAACCAAGAGACTTTGCCCAGTCATTCTGCTGTTCAGTACTTTGAAGTGGATTCTTGTCATGTAAAAAGTGATTTAAAGCAACAAAAATGCTTTATTCAGGCAAATGCATCTGTAAGTGGTATTAACTATGAATCATTTCAGGATAAAATATTATTCAGGAATTAGGATCACTTCCAATATGAGTGGACAAATGTCAACTTGGTGGAATTATTGAACTGAATTTTCCTTTTAAAGTGTTTTTTTTTCCAAGTGATCAAGCCCCTCCTCTCCATCCTCCACACTACCCAAACTTTTATATAGCAACTCCATAGTTGCACCAACTCAAAGAGGGGGAATTACCTCTCAGAAAGGCACCACTGTTGACACAACTCACCACAGTAATTTCCTATGGAGGTGCTCCAGTCCTCAGTGGGTTGAACTTCGGGAAAATGATCTTTGAGAGTTCAGTCTTCACACAGCCATAGGTTACCATTTAGGATCATTGCTAATCAATTGCCATTTTGGGAACTTAAATATACTGTGTCTTGTTTTTGACAAACCTATATACAAAAGCATGTAAATATACAAGTATGCAAAGATGCAGAATTTCTTGTTTTTGTTTTCTTGTTTGAAGAACTTAGGTGGGCTGGCCTCTCTCTTTGTTGACTTTTCATTTGTTAGCATAACTGAAAGGTTTGAAAATGGTAACATCTGGCTGCTTATGAACTTTTTTACACTCTAGCCTATTTTTCTCTCCTATTGGACCATTGTTCTTCATTTTAAATTTAATCTTGAAAGTAAACTATGTACTACATAATATGTTATATTCCATAAGCAAATTTTTATTGAAATGTTGTTTTGAAGTGATTTCGAGATACTGATTTTTTTTTAACTTTGACTTGAATGTACACTCTGTTTTATTTATTATTATGATAGTACTTGTATTATTATTTAAATTGGTACCTTACTAGTCTTGGGTTCATCTGCATATTGAAATTGTTTTATTTATTCTATACTTTAGCTGTTTTCCTAACTTTTAACATTTGCTTTCTAGAATTTCATCTGTTGTGTAAAGTGCTTTGTGATAAACTACTATAATAAAAGTTGATTTGAGATGCCAGGATATGTGGACTCTGGAGTTTGGCAGAGCACTGAAACTAACCCTTGAGTCTTTGCCCCACCCTTTGATGCTATTCCTATCTTCTGTTCATGTACTCTTGAATCTATGTTGACTTGCATTGTTTTTCTGCATGACTGGGATACTCTCCTGAGACTTGAAACAAATATTGTATATATATATATATATATATATATATGTGTGTGTGTGTGTGTGTGTGTATGTATATATATATCTATATATATATATATATATATATATATATATATATATATATATATATATATATATATACTTTGCTATATTTTCTTGCAGAACTCCACTATTATGAGTGAGAGAGAAAGGGGGATGCCCTGCTGGCAACACAGTTAGGTGGTGGTTCCTGTTCAGATTAACTTGCTACTACATTAATGTTCCCTTGGAGTGGCTTTTAGTTTGCCATTTTTTCCTGAATTCAGTTCAAAAAGCAATTTGGTAGATGTAATGGTAATGCCATTTCTGTTACATTACATATAAGGAGCCTTTTGTTTTATGCAGTTTATAACTGTAACATTATTCTTCTTTGCATGAAGGACTACTCCAAGAGTACATAATTAGAACAGTGAAACTTTTAAGTAGGTGTCTTTGAGTCTATACAATCCACAAGACAATCAGGCACTTTCCTCTGTACTATTCCATGAAACGGATCCTTACAATAGTGCTTAAAGCACCTTGTTACTGCTATCATCTGACATTTTCACTCAACTTATATTTTGTGCCTGCTAAAATCTTGAAAAGAATTGAAGTGTTTTGTTCTTGAGTTCTGCATTACATCTGGCCATATGTCACATAAACTACATTCCTGCTTTATGTCTGGAAATTGTTTTTTTTGTGCTTGTTCAGCATAGCCACACTGCCTCAGTTAAAGTACTACCAAGAATGTAATTCTCAGTAAAGTAATTTGTGCTTTAGTACATCTTCAACCAATCACCATCCAGATAGGTTCATAGGTTCATATGTGTGTACTAGGCTAATGACCACAACGGCTTTTTTAAGCCTAGCCATGAATCCCAAATCCTGGACAAATTCATTGATAAGTGCAAACAGGGGCCTGGAGATGAAACATTTACAAACAGGGGCATGGGAGATGAAACATTTGCAAGCTGCCTGTGTCCATTAGAGACATAGGTACCAATCCAGAGATAAATTTCTTGTTCCCCATCCAACTGTCCAAGTTACACTTGAATTGAGTTAGGGAGGAACTCTGCTTCACATGGATGGTGGGGATCCTTTTCCATAGAAGGGGTAGTCTCTGGGATACATGCCTTTCTGTCCAGAAGGTCCAGTTTATATCACAGACAAAGTTTAGGTCTTTAGAATGGGTAATTCTGGTGCTGTTTGTTTTGCGGATATGCAAGAGGTCCATCAGAGTGAGGTCTGAAAATGCCTTGTATGCCAGGCATAGAAAGTACAGTTGTGTACACTTACCATAAATGTAGATGTTCGAGTGTATTCACTGTTGCAGTCATTACATTTGGGTTATCCTGCTGGCAGGTTGCCCTCAGTCGTCCTGAATTCCAAAGTCTTGGGTCCTGTGTCGGCTGCTGCCGCTTCTTCCCTGACATCAGGTCATCAGGTGTTTAAAAGATGCAGCCGATGCCATTTTCTTCAGTTTTTCTTGCCCCAGATGTCAGGTGCCCCCAAAAGGGTAGGCTAAAAATATGCAAATAAGACACACATGCACCAAAATAAGCTTTACCTTCATCTATAAGCAAATACACCACATAGGTTGTAAAGATTAGAGAAGTAAAGATAAGTTCCAGCAAAAATAAGGGGGATGGTGTGAGGGTAACCTGGACTGCAACAGTGAATACACTCGAACATCTACATTTATGGTAAGTGTACACAACTGTATTATGTTCTTCATGTTTCATTGTTGCAGTCATTACATTTGGGTTGAGTCCTAAAGCTATGGTTGGGGGTCTGGAGCTAAACAGCATTAGGAGCGGCTATGAGGCCCTGCAGAACTGCAGTGGCAAAGCCTGCCCTGGATTTAGAGTAAAGAGGCAGATTGTAATGTTTTGTAAAGGTATGCACTGAACTCCAAGTAGCAGCCTCTAAAATCTCTTTGGTTGGTACTCCCTTGAGAAAGGCTGCAGAAGTGGCTGCAGCTCTGGTTGAATGTGGCCTAATGCCCTTAGGCATTGGTTTGCCATGCTGTGAGTAGCAGAATCGAATGCAGTGACCTATCCATTTTGAAATAGTCTGCTTGGAGATAGCCTTTCCTTGTGATACTGTGGCTAAAAATCCCTGACTACTGGGTCATTTCTTAGGGGTGTGTTGTCAATATGGCAGTTACCAGGACTGGATGAATTCCTGAAGGATACTATTATGCATTTCTTGGTATTTAGTTTTAGTCCATGGCTCTGAGACCTGTTATTTATCTGTGTCAGATCTTCCTGGAGAACATTTACTTCAGTGGAGAATTCTATGAATGCTCCTAATTTGCAATCATCTGCAGATTTACTCGGCCAGAGGCCATTGATATCGATCTTGACTTCAGAGAAGTAAATGCCAAAAAGGAGTGGTCCTTGGACAGTTCCCTGAGGATCTCCACTTGTGACTGGCCTCTTTGTAGAGGAGGACTCCCTAGTTCTAACTTCCTGAGTCCTAACCATGAGCCATCTGGCTATCCATTGGGTGACATATGGGTTTATACCTAAACTCTTAAGTTTGTCAACAATGCTTGAGTGGGATATTGTGTCAAATGCCTTGGCCAGGTCAAGGTAAGAAGTGTGAACCATTTTACACTTATCCATTGCTTTAGTGACTTTCTGAAAAAAGTCCACCAGTTTGAATAGGCATGACCTGCCTTTGATGAAATTATATTGGTTGGATCCAGTGTCTGGAAGTTTTCTATGTGTCATTACTGATCATTTCCATGATAATTTTCCATGGCTTTGCATATGACAATAGTCAGACTTATGGGTCTATAGTTTCCAGGGTCTGTGTATGTCTCACCTTTGTGCAGAGGGATGACTGTTGCTGTTCTCCATTCATGAGGCACAAAGCCTGTTTGGAGGCTACAGTTAAGTAGCAATTCCAGTGGCCCTGATAGATCGTGTTTTATGCTATTTAGATGGCATCTTATATATTGTTTGGGCTTACTGATGCTGCATTCTTGGCCTGAGAGAGCATTAAGAACTTGTTCCCTAATGATTGTTGGGGGAGTTATTTTTGATGGCATTTCCTGATAGAGGTTGAAGGGGAGAGAAGGGTAAAAAGTTAGAACTGAATTTATTGGCCAGTAGGTTTTCTATACCTTCTGGCTTAGTATAGCTGACTCCATTAACAATGAGCTCTGCACACAATTGTGTATTGCATTTGAGGTTGCAGACATAACTAAGGAATGCCTTGTGATTGTCCTTTTTTTGAGATGCCAAATGTACCTCAAACTTGGCTTTGGTAGACTTTATTTGTCCTATTAGTTGTCTGTTTAGTTTGATGAGAGTGTTTTTATGCTGCCTGGTGCTACACCTCCTAATTTTTGCCATGATTTTCTTCCTTCTTTTATACATCCTCTTGATATTGTGATTCCACCAGGGTGGTTTGTTTTTTTTGAGTTAGTTCTGTACTTCTTCCTGGTGGGTACAGCTGCCTCTATGCAGCTATTAACATGCTTGAATAGAGTTTCTCTGAACAGTTCTGCACAGGCAGCTGTGTTCTCAGGGTTTATGGGGCTTGAAATTTTATCAGGTTGTCACCTAATAGTAGGACGTTAGTCTTAGAGTAGTTCCTGAATGTTCCAGGGTTAGCTGGGGTTCCAGGTCTAATTTTTACTTCAAAGGAGACTATTTGTGGTCTGACCTTACCAGAGAAGACATTACACATATGTGACTTTCTCACCTCCTTCCTGTTCAGTGTCACTGTTCCCACTTGCTCCACAAAAAAAACAAAGCCCATAAAAGCAGTCAATGCAAGACATTTCATAAATGGCAAGTTGGGATATAGGACTATCAAGGGAGAGCACTTGTAAAAAGTCCTCATATCGTATTGAGCCTCATGGTGTATATTGTAACTGGTCTGCTTTATAGTCTTTCTTTCCTTGAGTCACTACCTCATATCAGTGAAACATCTGAAAAAAGATAGCAGATTGAGATGTAGCGATACAAAGCATAGCTGGATGAGTCTGAATTCATCACACCCAGAAAAACAATTGGAGTAATAAGGTCATCAGATCTGAAGGAACCAGATTTAGGGAAAAGAACGGAAGATGGGCAGTACTTAAGAAGAAACTAACAGAAGAAGAAAAAAAAAACTAAAAATGCACTCATTCCTACATCTTTCCTGTATTCTGAACCCAATTTTATTAAAACGAGCTAATGGTTGTTTTACAAGTACCTCAGACTGCTTTAAATAGTGTGTCTTCTGCTGCTGGCTGTTGCAACCTATGCCTAATGATTTTTCATTTTTTGGGCATTAGAGTCTTCAGTGATACTCACTTTCCATATTTGAAACCCAGTCATTTTGTGTGGGCATTTTTTCGGTGCCACTGTGTTTCTTTCCAACAATTATGCAGCTTCCAGTTTTACTTGCTCTTCCATTTGACTCACTCTGTCTGGTGTGCCTGTAGATAAATATTTTCAACATACTGTTTATATTTTAATGTACCATAGTTTTTTAATTTATATGAAGACACCTTATCAGTATTTCTGTCTATATTCTGAAGTCATTCAGTTTGCAAGTCATTATCCATTGTTGTGCATCTGAATATTGCAAATAACATGCTCCAGGCTTGTGTTTCTTTGCAGTCATTATCCATTGTTGTGCATCTGAATATTGCAAATAACATGCTCCAGGCTTGTGTTTCTTTGCAGCCCTGTCTGTAAGCAGTCTGACTAGGCAATTCATACAACTTGGTATCAGTTTACATGTATGAGAGGAGGGAGGGGACAGGGTACTATGAATCTATATGTTGTTGTGCCTTTCAGCTTATCCCAGTTAGGGGTCGCCACAGCGGAACTCCGGTCCGCTAATAATTGGTAGTTGATTTTTATGTACCGAGTTACCAGCCCTGATGCACAACCTTCAACGAAGGCACGCCCATTCATGCATGCCTCCACACAGAAGACGCTCTAGCTGAGAATCGAACGCGACAACGTCTTGCTGTGAGGCGACAACGCTACTGCAGTACCATGAATCTGTATGTCATCTCTAAAATTCAAGTTTGCACACACTGTTTTTTGTCAAGAATTTTCACCATTGCTGTACTTATATGTTTTTCTTTCTGTTTACACTGCCACTTTCCTTAATGCTAAAAAATGTACTGATTAATGAGACCATATATCTCCATATAATGTTGCAAGTAAGGCACTGAATCATTAACAAGCCATGTTCATGGTACTAAAATCCCTGGAAATACTCCTTTATGGGATTATACCTGTGGACTCTTTGTAGGTTGTGCCTCTTTTCCCAGATGGATGTGCTTGTAAATAATGAGGTGATGAATGTTAGCAACCAACTTCATTTAGCCTGGTATCTGCCTAAGACAATGTCACATTTACTATAAAATAAGTTAAAATAAAATAAAATAATCAATTTAATTAGAAGCCTTTTGCTTGTGAAGACTCAAAATATTGATTGATAATCAAAATGACCAAGCCTGCAGACCATCTGTGTGGTGCTGAATGATAAGGCTCTGGCTATACCTCAGATGACCCATGCTCAAGTAGTGGCATGGGATGCTGGAGGAGCTGGACATGGAGCATGGGAGTCAGCAGCATTTGTCAGCTCATTCATCCATGGTAAAAGGGAGGCAGTTTGAACCATTGCTACACCTCAAACTGGGGGTTGGGTGATAACATATGAGTCAAAGTGACATTGTGCTGCCATTATAGATGGTGAGGTTGGCCATGAGTGCTACTCATGCATGTGACCTCCCAGGCAACAATAATGGAGGCATCACATCCATTATAGGGTGATGTTAGGTCAGGAAAGGGCAAGATATGGTTGACTGGCCTGCTCCACAATATCTGGCTCATTCCTCTGAAGATAATGAATAAACTCATCAGGCTTTCCTACCTGTCAGGAATATTGTATTCCCAGTGCCTTTCATAGACTATACTCATAATACATGAAAATGTAAATATATATATATATATATATATATATATATATATATATATATATATATATATATATACACACACACACACACACACACACACACACACACACACACACACACACACACACACATACACACATATGGGTCCAGTATGTAATCTCAAAATACTGAAATGCTGAAATTCAGTATTTCGAAATTACAAAGCCGAAAACCCAAGCACAACTCACAGTTCCAAAAACACACAACCGCGAAATTCAAAATGCCGAAACTACACTACACATACAGTACACACATAAACAAACACAAAACTCCCCCCACAATCAAATAAATGCATCTACACTACTGATAAGCAGGGGTCAAGCCACCCTGCACCCCCCCATGTGGGGCCCCACACCCCCCTACTTATATATTCTAACTACAAGATCGCACAAACAGAAACACGAATGAAACTCACACACATATTACAGTCCCTCACACACACACATCACAGTCACAACACATACTTACACACACTAAAGCCCCTAACCAACACATTTACACACACAAACTTACATAAATTCAACGATACATCCACACACTGCACCAGCGGAAGTGGAAATTCAACATCTGTGCTTCGGGATTTTGAATTTCACGCTTCTGCCGGTTTTGGAACTTTGAGTTTTCAGCTATGTAATTTCTAAATACTGAATTTCGGGATTTCAGTATTTCAAAATTACATAGTGGACCTATATATATATATATATATATATATATGTATGTGTGTGTATATATATATATATATATATATATATATATATATATATGTATGTGTGTGTGTATAAATATATATATATATATATATATATCTACACACACACACACACACACACACACACACACACACACACACACACACACACACACACACATCTTTGAAACCTCCAAAGAGTTAATACAGAAAAGATTAATCTTTTTAGAGTGAATCTTAAGGGATAAAAAAAAACAAAAAACATGATTTTTGCAGGAGCACAACCCCGGCAGCCTCACAACCCCTGCTAATAATTTATAACAAATCTGAGTTTGCACAACAGCACGGAAAGAGCACATTCCCAGAAACTGCTGTACCATGATCTCGCACACAAAGTGTCTTTCAGGCTGAAAAACAAGGAAAAAGAGCATTTGCTCTTTCAGACTACACACACACACACATATATATATATATATATATATATATATATATATATATATATAGATTATATATATATATATATATATATATACTGGCACACATCTGTAAAATTAGTGATCAATTTCTTATGCTTGAAGCACACAAGAAAAAGAAAAAAGAAGATCCATTGCAGGTTCCTTGTGGTTAACAAGTTAGAATGCATGAATGAGCATCTTGTAAGTCTGCATAATGGCTTATTGTATTAGTAACACACCTTATCAGTCATCCCATTTACACGGGTAGTAATGGTAGCATTTTGATATTATAGTCCATTGTATATCTTTCTTGGACAAATACAAATAAAATTGCTGTCTTCCTCTTAGAGCCTTTGCAGTTCCTTTATCACAGTCAAGGAAATAACAATTTGAACATACAGAACTCCAGGAATGTGAAGTTAGATGCGGTCTTGGTGACATTAGCCATTGTTAAGGAGAGAATCGGTGTATAATATGGTTCAGGATAATGGACAATTTACAGCAAAAAAAGAATTCTGATAGGCAACATATAAAATACTTCCTTTTGTTGCAAGGCAGTTCAGGGATGAATTACTATAAAGCACTGTGCCAGTATATACATACAAATTACCAGTTTAGTGCAAAAAAGCAACATTACATAATCAATGCGTAATCTGTACATGAGGCACAATACAGAAAAGGTAGCAGTAAAGAAAGTAACAGACACAAAATAATGAAATAGCTGCACTGTGCTATGTCAGACAACTGTATCCAGGAGGGATATATATATATATATATATAGAGCAAGAACTAGAGAAATGCAGAAGACTAGATGAGATGGATGTGCAGGTCAGACGACCAGTGGGCATAAAACCGTCCCCTCTTTGTGGAAAAGCAGAAAAGTAGTTGATATGATTCTGTCAGTTTAGATCCTCTTTTAAACAAACAGAAAGACATGCTTTTGATGACTGTCAGGATTTTTTTTCCCTAAACCAAAGAACAGCAAAAAAAAATCTTAGCCACAGCTAATTATCCAAATACCTTTGGTGCTTGGTGAATAGATAACAAGTGTCCTTTGTTTGTTAGGTTGAATGGCCATTCTGGGCATACTTTTGCAGCACTCTTGATTCGGGAGATAGAATAATGCAACACTGCATATTTCATGCTACCCTGAAAATGGAGAAAATTACATAAATATCTCATGAGTTAAATAAGGCGTGGATAATAACTATTCCTAATGATAGGTGTTCAGATATAATGAGAAAAGTAAGTATGCTGAAATGATATAGAGTTTCCTTAGAAAATTGTCCAATGACTAAGTGGAATTACCTAGTTAACAACAGTCAAATCCATAAATAAATAACATGTAAACAAAATGGAGGTGCAAGAAACCAAATTATTGACAGCAACAGTAATAGGTTTTTAGGAGCAGTTTTCTTGTGATAAAAAATGTTCTGATTCAAGAATATTTGGGATAAGTGTAATAATATTAATAGCAAATAGGGAACGAGGACCTGTGAGACTGTTACAATGTAGAGAACAGGCAGTTGGGTAGGGCTTTAAATCTTTCTTACATGCACCTGAGGGGTGAGATCAAATCAAGAAAAATATGGCGAAAGCAAGCATTTTACATATGCAGTCCAACCAATACAGTACCAGAAATATATCTGATCTATCTATCTATCTATATATATATATATATATATATATATATATATATATATATATATATATATATATATAAAACTGATATGTTATATAATAATATGCAGTAACCGAGGTATTAGTTTTGTTTTGGGTGATGGGATCAAAACATTTCCTTGTGCTGGTTCTAAGTTCGTGGATTGCTCTCTAGTAAATAAAGCTTGCAGGAACAGGTTGGACTTACACATGGTCAAAAGGATGGGAAGAGAGGGTGTAGAATGGTGAATAGGAAATATCTTTACTTCAGTTGCAGGCAGAGAGAAGAAAAAAGTACAGTTGTGTACCTACCATAAATGTAGATGTTCGAGTGTATTCACTGTTGCAGTCATTACACTTGGGTTATCCTGCTGGCAGGCTACCCGCAGTCGGCCTGAATTCCAAAGTCCTGGTCCGGCATCAGTTGCTGCCACCTCTTCCCTGACGTCAGTGCGCCAGGGGCATAAAAGATGCAGCCGATGCCATTTTCTTCAGTTTTTCTTGCCCCAGATGTTAGGTGCCCCCAAAAGGGTAGGCTAAAAATTCTGCTTATATAAAAGTATGCACTAACATAAACATTACCTTCATCTACAAGCAAATGCACCACATAGGTTGTATAGAATAGAGTAGTACAGATAAGTCCCAGCAATGAAAGTGGGATGGAGGGAGGGTAACCTGGACTGCAACAGTGAATACACTTGAACATCTACATTTATGGTAGGTACAAAACTGTACTATGTTCGTGTTTCACTGTTGCAGTCATTACACTTGGGTTGAATCCTAAAGCTGAGGTTGGGTGGCTGGGCCTAAATAGAATTAGGAGTGGCTATGAGGCCCTGCAGAACTGCAGTGGTAAAGCCTGCTCTGGATTTAGACTAAAGAGGTAAGTGGTAGTGCTTTGTAAAAGTGTGCACTGAAGTCCAAGTTGCAGCCTCCAAAATATCCTTGGTTGGTACTCCTCTGAGGAAGGCTGCTGAAGTGGCTGCTGCTCTGGTAAAATGTGGCCTAATGCCCTTAGGCAGTGATTTGCCATGTTGTGAATAGCAGAAATTAATGCAGTGGCCTATCCATTTTGAAAGAGTCTACTTTGAAATAGCCTTTCCTTGTGATCCTGCAGCATATCCCACTAAAAGTTGCTCCGTCTTTCTGAAAGCTTTAGTTTTGTCCAAGTAGAAGCATAGCTGTCTGTGTATGTCCAAAGAATGCAGAAGTCTCTCCCCTTTATTCTGTGGGTTAGGATAAAAGGTAGGCAAATTAATAGTTTGGTTAAGAGCCACACTGGACACTACCTTAGGCATAAATGTTGGATTTGTCCTCAGAGAAACCCTGTCCAGATGGAAAATAATAAAAGGTTCCACAGCCATTAATGCCTGTAACTCTGAGACTCTTCTTGCTGAAGTTATTGCTAGGAGCAGAACTGTTTTCCATGATATGAACTTTATGTCGGCTGTATTGGCTGGCTCAAAAGGAGGCAGTGTGAGCTTTTCCAAGACAAAATTGAGGTCCCATGTAGGTATTGGTGCTCTCCTTGGAGGTCTTATGTCTTTGGCCCCTCTAAGGTACTGCCTCAGCAGCAGATGCAAAAATATAGGTGGGTCCGTATTGTAATGAGCTGAAATGGCATAGGCATGGATCATAATTGATGAGAAGGATAGGCCTTTGTCCAGCATCTCAGTTAGGTATTGTAAAATCTGAGGAATATTTGGTACAAGCGTGTCAATTCCTTGTGCCTGGTTCCAAGCACAGAATCTCTTCCATTTTTCTGCATAAGATTTTCTGGTGCTGGGCCTCCTGGCCTCCAAAATAACATCCATTACTACTTTAGAGAGAGGTGTGTCCTGAGTGGTTATAATATCTGCCATGCAGCCAGATTTAGTGTTCTGAGTTGGCTGTGCAGGATCTGATTGTTTTGTTGGGTCAGTAGATGAGGAATTTGAGGTAATGTCCAGGCTGGGCCTTGAGACAAGTTCTTTAGGATTGGATACCAGTGCTGGCGTGGCCAGTCTGGGGCAGTCAGTATCATGTTTGGCTTCTCTTGTCTGACCTTTAGGAGTACCTTGGGGAGGAGAGGCAGTGGAGGAAAGGCATAAACTGTAAGGGTTTTCCAGCTGAATGATAGAACATCCACTTTCCATGCTTGTTTGTGATAAGTCCTTGTGTAGAATCTCTGTAGTTGGCAGTTGTGAGGGGAGGCAAATAGATCTATGTCTGGGCATCCCCATTTCCTTGTTATCATGCTAAAGACTTGTGGATCTAGTTTCCACTCATGAAGGCCCATGAGGTTTCTGCTTAGTTTGTCTGCCAGAATATTTGTTTTTCCTGGCAGGAATTGTGCTTGCAGGTGCACTTGATAAGTCAATGCTGTGTTCCACAAAGTCATGGCTTGTCTACAGAGGGGGTAGGAATGTGTGCCTTGCTTGTTTATGTACCACATGACTGTAGTATTGTCCGTTTTTATCAGTAGTTGTCCTGGATGGAGTAAATCCTTGAAGGCTGTCAGGGCATTCTGTACAGCTAGCATCTCTTTTTGATTGATATGAAGATGCATTTGGCTTGCGGGCCATGTGCCCTGAATACATTTTCCTGCCATGTGGGCCCCACCAGGCATAATCTGATGCATCTGTTGTTAGTGTCTGCCTGGCTGTGGGTAAGGTGAAAGGCTGTCCCTTGTTGTGGTGAGAGGCCTGTGCCCACCATCAAAACTCCTGTTGTAGGCAGGGAATAAGAGTAATCAATGTTTCCAGGCTGTGGCAATGTTGAGTCCAAACACTTTTTAGGTACCATTGTAGCTTCCTCATATGCAGTCTTGCATATGGAATTAGTAGAATGCAGGATGCCACGAAGCCCAAAGCCTGCAGAATATTTCTTGCAGATATCTTGGTCTTTGTTGCCATGCTTTTGAAGTATGAAGTCAGTTGCCTTTGATTGTCTGGCATGAGATAAGCCATCTGGGCAGTTGTATTTAAACTTGCACCCAGGAATATTATCTCTTGAGAGGGTACTAGTTTTGATTTCTTTTCGTTTACTGTGTACCCTAGGCAAATTAGTAATCTTTTTGCAAACACCAGATGCTTCAGTAGAATGTCTTTGTTCTCTGCTTGAATAAGGCAGTCGTCCAAGTAGGGATATATTTGAATTTCTCTTTGTCTGCAAAATGCAATTACTGGTGCCAGGCATTTTGTGAAGACCCTGGGCGCAGTAGATAAGCCAAAGGGCAGTGCAGAGAATTGGTAGTGCATTACACCAGCTATGAATCTGAGGTATCTTCTGCAAGATTGTCTGATTGGGACATGCAGGTATGCCTCTTTGATTTCTAACGTTACAAGCCAAGCCTTCTTGCCCAGCATGGGCAGAAGTTGCTGCAGAGTCAACATTTTGAATTTTGGTACGTCCAGAAAAGTGTTTAGAATAGATAGGTCCAGAATTGGTCTCCAGGCTTTGTCCTTTCTGGGGACTAAGAAAAGTCTTGAGTAAAATCCTTGTGTCTGCTCTTGCTGTGGTACTGGTTGAATAGCCCTCATGTCCGTGAGAGATGAAACTTGTTTTTGTGCCTCTGCCCATTGATTGTGTGGAAGGTCTGGCATACCTTTTGCCTTTGGAAGGGTGTGAAAGTGGAGCCTGTAGCCCTGAGAGACTATGTTTAAGACCCATTTGTCCTGGGTGATCATGTGCCACTTTTGTGAAAAAAGTGCTAGCTTTCCCCCTAAGGGTGCTGCCAAAAGATAAGTGCTTGGCATTGGCAGAGGGAAGTTATTGGAACTGTTTCCTATATGGCTGTGATTTGTCTTCTCTGGTTTTGGAGGTAGTAGCACCCCATTGTTTGGGCCTGTATGAGCCTTGGGGTTGTTGTCTGCCTCTAGGGCATCTGTATCTGCCTCTTTGTGGCCTGTCTGACACTGGAAAGGACCAATTCTTAGAAGGCCAGTTCCTGCTAAATCTGGGAGGTTGTACCTGTAAGAAACCCTTTACTGTTTGCATAGATTTCGCTTTATCCGCTATTTTCTTCAACACCTCTTCTGCCTTAACACCAAACAAAGTATCATGCTGTAATGGAGCATCCAATAATTTTGCTTTAACATGATCAGGCAGATTCTGTTCCTTTAACCAAGCATGCCTTCTAATAACAGAACCTGTAACAGCGGCCCTACAAGAGGCCTCCAATGAATCAAAACCACATTGCAAAGTATGCTTTCCCACTTGTTCAGCTGCATGCAATAAATCCTGCATTTCCTTGTTTTTAGAACATTCAGAATTTGTCAACATTTTCTGTTTTAGCAGTGACATTAAGTATTGCTGATATTTAAGCATATAAAAATGACAATTTAAAGCCCTTACAGCCAAGGTAGCAGAAGTGTAAACTTTTTTCCCCCATCTGTCCAGTGACCTAAAATCCCTATCAGAGGGAACAGGGTTTTTAGCAGTAGAGGCCTTGACCCCTTTGGGACCCTGAGATATTGTTTCTGGGTCAGCAGCAGGGTTTTATAAAGGAATTTATGAGAGTCTGGAACCCTGTAGTATCTGTCTGGCTTAACAGGTGCAGGAGGCAAAGAGTCAGGAGACAGGCCGGACTCTGAGAATACATCATCTACTATGTCTAGAACAGGTGGAATAGCAAGATGTCTATGCTGGGGTAGTAGAAGAAAGTCTCTGAGCCTTTTCTTAGATTCTGAGTAATCCTGGCTCTCCCAGTGGAAATGCTCCCTCATGGTGTGCAGGGTTTCCCCAAAAGAATAATCCTCAGGAGGAGAAGCTGAAGGGATAGATTCTTCAGCATCAGAATTTTCATAGGGAGGCAAAGAGTATCCCTGATCTGAAGAGGAGTCAGAGGAAATGGAAACCTGGTCAGAGGAATCATATTCTGTGTCTTGCCTAGGCCTCTTATCAGGAGGGGGATGGGAACCCCTGATCAAAGTAATTAGGTCTTCGGCCATTTTAAGCATGTGTTTCTTTGGCATGGAAGTCTGTCCAGGAGAATGCTGTACTTGCTTCTTTGTCTTTAAAGCTGTTTTAGTCTTTGCCTTGGAAGCTGAGGTTGGCTTAACATATAACTGTGTAGGTCTGAAAACACCCTCAGAAGCCGATGCCTGCTCAGCGGCTCCGGACCCATCTGAGGGAATAGTTTACGAGTGTCCAATACCTTGAGTATCCAGAGGCCTAGCTGTCTCCACGTGGGAGTCGGTAGCGGCCTGTGGCTCTGAGGTAGCGGGCAAAAGGGGCTGTGAAAGTACCTCACTGAGAACCGTCGAACCGGCGACTGGCCTAGCGGAGGCTTTGTCGTCGGGTATGGATCTCGGATGCCTGTCCTTTACTTGTGCTTTTTATAAACTCCGGTTGTCAGCTGTTCCGACGGCATTATATAATTAAACCTTCAGGCAAAGTAATGAAAAGCAAAATCGTACTGATGCTTAATAGTGCATTGGTTAAATCTAGCACAAAACCGACAGCTAGCAACATTGTGGTCAGGGCCTAGGCAAGGAATACAGTAAGAATGAAAATCCTTATGAGGTATTTGCTTCCCACAAGAAATACAATTGTTAACTTTTTCTGACATCGGTCTGGAGCAAGAAAAAAGTTTCCCCAACAGGGTACTTAGCTTTACTGAAGACTTCAGATCTGAAATTCGTTTTTGAAAATCTCAGGAGTCGGCCATCCGGCACTTGCGAACTGCTTTTGCTTCGGGCACCGTGCGGCAAGAAAGACTAAGAAAATGACATCGGCTGCATCTTTTATACCCCTGGTGCATTGATGTCAGGGAAGAGGCGACAGCAACCGACGCCAGACCAGGACTTTGGAATTCAGGCTGACTGCAGGTAGCCTGCCAGCAGGATAACCCAAGTGTAATGACTGCAACAGTGAAACACGATGAACATCACGTGGATTACGTGAGCCGGGTAGTTCTAATCTGCACCTGCACTATTACTTTGTTGTCTGGCCCTAGTATTCACAAACACTCAGCCTATATATTTCTCCTTAATCTAATCTTGAGGGAACTACCTAGAAAGAAAACATGATTAAGTACTGTTTCCTCTGTTTCCAGCCACTAGCTGATTCTGCAGTATCTCTTTACACCATTCTGTCTTTCTGTGAAATTTTGCCTTATTTCTTCCTGGAATTTGTCATTGCATATCTTACACCTGCAGCCTTTCTCAGTGAGGTAGGGGGAGCCAGCTACATTTAAAACCTTTTACAACTTAATTGCATCACATTTTTAGTTCTAACATATAGGGTCATATCCATGGTGGTACAGCGGTAGCGTTGTTGCCTCACAGCAAGAGGTTCTCCTGTTTGATTCTTGGCTGGAGTGCCTTCTGTGTGGTGTCTGCATGTCCTCCCTGCAATCTAGTGGCCTATGAAAGACATGCGAGAATGGCTGTGTGTTTGCCGAAGGTTGGGCATCAAGTTGGCAGCTTGGCACCATAAAAATCGACTACCAATCATTAGTGGACCGGAGTTCCGCTGTGGCGACTCCTAACCAGGAAAAGCCGAAAAGACAAACAACAGTGTAGCTACAGGGTCAGTAAAACGTACAACAAAGTACTGGAATTCAAGTCAGCCTTTTATGTGTGAGCTGCTGGTAGTCAAGAGGGAATGCAAAGTTCATTTTGAGATGAGGGATCAGTAATTAAAACCAAAAATTACAACATACCAACCCTCAATGTGTTATCTCAAGGTAGAGCATATAAATGCCCACACTAGAGTATTACAAGGAGATTTTCTTTCTTTTTCTTTTTTTTCTTTTTTGTTTTGTGTAGTTGTTCTTTTAGCTGTTTAGGCCCAAACATTTAATTAATTAATTTATTTATTGACATTGGATTACCGGGAAAGTCTGACTGGGTATGAGCTCATTTTCAGCGGAGGCTCAGGGAGAAATGCTCCAAAGTATTACTAAACATTTTAAGAACAATAATTTTATAATTTTCAAAGTGAAATTTCAGGCAGAGTTTGAAATCTTCTCTTAGATTTAAGCCAATGTGGCTAATAAATGGGCAACAGTAATATTTGCTCCATGCTATGAAAAAGCACTAACACTACACAAGTTTGTGAAACCACAGCTCTGGGGTGTCACTCTGTTGATTAAACGTTAGCCAGTAATGTGCTCTGGCTGTACATTAGTGTTTATTGAGTCAGAGTGTTTACTAGGCAGTTGAGCATATAGAACATCTATAGCTTAGCTGGTGCTCTTCTCACTATTCTATACCTCTTTTCACTAGGGTTTGTAGAGCCAGACCATGGGTGTATTTACATCACCCACCCACTTATCAAGGCTGTTTGAAGGGGTGTTTGAGGTGTTTTTAAAAGACAAGTCCCAAATGTCAAGATTTTTTTTTCATCACAATGTGCTTTTCCATTCCAAAGATGACATGTTAGAAAAAAATGTAAATATTTTTTCTTCAGACAGCTCCATAGTGCAGAGGGACAGAGTAATGTTTGTGTTGAGAAAGACTGAGGTTCAATTAGTTGGCAGCTCCTGAGTAGTTAGTTGGGGGGGGGGGGGGAGTAGATGGTTTTGTTGGTTCAGTTAATGTGGGGTTAGGTTTAAAGGGTTTACTGGTGGGAGGGAATAGTTTATAGAGGAGATTACAGGCTTCAGCTCTCCCCAAAACAGTGGAACATGCACAGCCAGATCATCCAAGGACTTTGATCTGCGCTGATGTTGCTGCATAACAGGTGTGCACTGGGCCCAAAGAGTAGGGCATAAAATAAAAAAAATCCAAACCATCCGTGTTTGACTTCTCACATTAGTTTGGCTCTCACCCCATCTGACAGCATGGCTTCCGCAGACAATCAGGATATGAATGCATCTGTAGGATGAGTGTAGGTGGGATCGATGGTCAAAGAATAGATGGGCAAAAGTAAATAATAAATAGATACAATAAATACAATAATCTCTCATTTGATGTCTATACTTGTTTCTTTAGCACATCTTTCTGACTTTCTTTTTGTCATATTTCTTTCTTCTGGTATGTTTTACAGCATCTGTTATATCACAGTGATACTGGGTATGGCCATCAGAGAGTAGGGGAGGGGTCACCATACATAAGTTTGAGGGGTTGTGTGTGGTTGCCCCCCATATCGGGGATGCAAAATGCTTAAAGTTTAATTCTTGACCTTTTATCTTTTGTGCATTGACTTTTTTGTCAGAGGCACAGCTAGGGTGTGTGTGTATGTATATTTGTGTGTATATCTATATATATATATATATATGTATATGTGTGTGTGTGTGTGTGTGTGTGTGTGTGTGTGTGTGTGTGTGTGTGTGTGTGTGTGTGTGAAATGGAGTCTTCCTGCTTCTTTGTCTCACACTCCATGTATCGATTGTCAGCACCTTATATGTGCTGCTCACTACTGCCTGTGAGGCTCAAAATACTTCAAAAATCTCATCACTGATGTAAGGGTATTTTAAAGTTGATTTTTCATCTTTGCCCTTGAATATTTGACAGCCACTGCACAGGATGACTGTTCACTTAAGATGTGAGTAGTAGTGCATAATGGCTGGAAAAGTACTGCACTGATTTCATATTCAGCTGTTTGCACTTGATCTTTACACCACTCATTCCTGTCACAACAGAGTCATTTAGAACATATTTAGGAGGATGAGGCAAGGTCCAAACATCCTGAGATGACAGTTAGGTCAGTGATTAAGTGCGAGTTGTTACTTGTAAGTGTGTAGTAGAAGCCCAGAGTGATAAGTTGACACTTCAGCCTAACATACTGTAGGAAAAGTGTGTTACATGGAATTACATTCATTTAGGTGAAGAAAAGCAAGTAATTTAGCAACTCTTTCTGGCAGAGCATTGAAAACAAAATCACACTAACCATGAACATGCATCAGAAGCACAGCTAGGGTGGGGTGAAAGGGGCAGCCACCCTGGGTGCAAAGTGTTATGGGGTACGATCAGCAGATGCAGTTCGGTCTTTAGTGCATTTCAGTGTATTACTGGCATTGAGAAATCAATGCTGGTAATGCATTTCACTTTAGTGCTTCAGTGCTCCATGTTTGATAGAACCAATGGAGTTTGCTAGAAGAAGAGCTGTTTTTTTGTGTTCCTTAACTTAAAATTGAGGGAGTACCAAATCAGGAGAGCAGCACTAGTTGCAGTAATAGCCAGCTAGTAATATTTATGCACGGAAGAGCAAGATGACAGGGAAAAAAAAACTTTGTTGTTGTTTAGTGTTTAGCTGGAAATATACTTTAAACAAATTTAAAAAAGGCAGTATGGAACAGTGATTAAATGGTGGTCTCCAAAGCTGGGAACCTTGGCTTGAATTAATTTAGGTTCTACTTGTAGCTATTGCAGTGTTGGGCAAGTTACTCAACCCAGTTACCTGACTTTTTTATGGTCTTTGGTATCGATCTTTTAGTGGGCTTCCTAGCTGTTAAATTATATTCCTTTAACTGTTTACAAAGTTCCAGTTTTAAAGAAGTATATTTCCCTTAAGGAATTTATTTTAAACATTATCTGAATAAATGACCTTACACATTCCTAACTTTTTGAAATGATATTCATTTTTTCACAGTATTCGTAAAAACCTTATTGGACTAAAACATAATAATATGTTTTTTGTTATGACTGTGATGTTATGAGGTAGTGCCATCTGTGCCAGAGTATGACCAGGGAGAGTAGGGCAATGCATGTGTACATATGCCAGCATAGTTAGCTGAAGTTTTGTAAAGAATTTTATGTTATTTGACTATCACGCTGATGTGTACAGATGTTTGAGTTAAAATATATTTGTAAAGTTACTTGTGTTAGAAATGCATCAACAGTAGATCCTGCTGGATAGAAATAATGTATGCATGTATATTAGGTTGTATTGCTGTAACAGATCAAATGTGTATGTTTGTCAGAGAATCCTGGAAGGGTGGAAAGTTTGAAATCATGTTGTAGCTTTCAGATGCTGCCACAGATCTTAGCAAAGCTCTGTGTATGTATTGTACCAGAGTCAGGTGATCAGATGTGATGTCATCTTCTAACCAGCATCTGGTTTCCTTGGAATTCTCGCAGCAGCACCGGAGTTAGTGGTGAGTACTGAGTCTCCTTGATTGCTGGCCCAGAGTAGGGACCCGGCACATACTGGTGGCAGCTGGGTGGGATATTAAATGAACTTCAGTAGCCGGTGGGCAGTTGTCACTGAAGATGTGTATACTGTCAGCAGCCACAAGATAAACATAGACATTTGATCAGTTACAGCAATACAACCTAATACACAGGCATACAGTCTTTATGTCCAGCAGGAGCTACTGTTGATGCATTTTTAACACAAGTAACTTTATTTGAACCTGCTGAGTTTACCATTGAGCTTTAAGTTTTTATGTCTGCATTTCAGTGATGAAACACAACTAAAACAAGAGGATATGTGGTGAGCAAACATGTGGGGTTACCCCTATAGAGAAGAAGTGCCTTCATACGGCACCCATATTTTTCCTGTTTTTACTATTCTTAATAGTAATTTTCCTTTTGGATCCTACTTCACAAGTGTAAATTAACATTTATTCCAAATGATAGAGTATATTGTATAATTTATGTAGCTTTAACCCTGGAATCTTTGTTATGGATGTACGCATTTGGGAAAATATGTTTTTCTGTGAGCATTTGAAGACAAACAGGGGTTTCATTCTTTTTCACGTATTGTTTTGTCTTGTGAGATAACAAATGTTAGTAAAATAAATAAAACTGAATCAGCCATGACATTTTGTTGTCTGCATTCTTTCTTTTAGTTCAGAGGTACATTGATCTAGCGCTGTTGATGGACATAACATTTAAATCAGTAACAGAACTGCACTCTATGCCCTTTAGCTGGTACAAAGATGAAGAATGCTGCATGACATCAAATGTTTGCATAACTAATATTTAGTTATCCACTGCTGCATATTTGTTTCATGTGTCCTTTCAGACAAATGTTAACTATTTTATCACTCTACAGTTTCTAATCCATTTACAGTGGATGTTGACGTATCACTGTACTTTTAAATAACATCGACAGGTAAAAGTATAAATTACATAGTGTGTGACCATCAGCCCACTAGGATTGTTATGTTCATACAATTAAATGAATTTCCTTAGAATATACCAGAAGATGAGAACAGGGATACAGCTGAAGGAAGTGTGTTCTCATAGTTATAACACTGGCAGGCTGGTGACCCTCCTTTGTACTGCTGATTTTCAAAGTGTTAGAACAGAACGCGATTTGCATTGTTGTGTCTGCCAAATAAATATAAGTTTTTCTTAAAATGTCACCACATGCCAATTACTGTGAAGAAAACACAGGCAATTATTTAATATTTGTCAATGGCTGTCCCTTATTTCCATTTTTTTAACATGCCAGTTCAAGATAGTTATGCTACTACTCAAATGTAAGACTAATAAATAATTTTATTAGTCCATTAAAAGATGGGTCTCAGCAGTTAAGTTTGCTTTCTTTTATGTTACTTTGACAGCTACTACAATTTTGACATGTTTGATGATTGTTAGGTCACCATACATTGTTCAGACCCTGCAACATCCCTGTTACTCAAACATTTGGTCCATTTGTATTCTGAGAAGTCCAACTAGCTTGGTGTAGATGGGTCACTACTTCTGAATAATGCCAGTTTACCAAATATCTGGTTTTTTTTTTGTTTTTTTTTGTTTTTTTTTGCTGTTCTCTCACTTCCTTAGGGTATGACCATGAAATCTGTAGTGACAACAGCACCACAGTACATACAACTTCATTGATAAGCAATGCACCATTATTCTGCACTTTGGGGCACACAATATAATTCCCCAACAAGACTTAGATGATAGAATATAGTCAGATGGCCCCACCTTTTCCTGAAAGAGAAGACCACTGTTCTCTGTCTTCCTGATCAACAGCTGATGACTTACATGCAGTATAAACTCAGATGAGCAGTATAATACAACCGAGGTGTATGCAACCAAGAGTAAGTACATCACTGTTGCCGATTCTCTTTATAAATAATTTGAGTTCAGTAATTTTCTGCTTTTTTCATGAATGTGTATATTTTTGATAAGACTGACTCATGACTAGTTTTGTAAATGTTTGAAAAGCATAACATCTGCACGCAGTCCACCTTATATTATACCATTTTTATATTTTGTCTTCCCCAGTGGATACCTTTTGCCACTAGTCTGCCCCACTAAACCCATTCCAGGGGCTCCCATCTGTCCCACTTTCCCTTTCAGTGGGTACTTCCTTGCCATTTGTCAGTAGCTTTAGTGTAGATGCCTTGGTGGGTATAATGCAGAGCCTATGGTTATACAAATGCTACCCTGTGAATTCTTTAATGATTTCTTCCATACCTTGCTCCAGTAGAAGTTTGCTGGTGTACATTTATGCATATGCATATGTTGTGTATTACAAGCTAAGAAAATTTGCACATTAGCAGTTTAATACATTGTGTGTTGTTGTATCACTTGTGTTCCACTAGGCTTCAGCGTGTAGTAGAATATATTGTTCCTTACTCCAAACATGTACAACTATGCATGAAATGTTCCTTCCTGTAGTCTCACTCCTACCAGCAGCCAACCTAAGTAACATAAATGACTGAATAATGGTCACCAGCACATTCATTGTATCGCAGCCATATCATAATGGCTTCTTGTTCTAGCCTGAAAACAGGATCTTCACCACATACCACTGCTTCTGTCCAGAAGTTCTAGTCTCTCAAAATCATAATTATGTATTTAGAAATGATTGTCTTTCATTCATTTGTTAGAGAAACGCTTAATTCACACATATAAACTTAATAAAACATTACAGTTTTGCAGTGAGTATCACTGACTGTAGAGTACTTTTTCAAAGGTGACACTACATTATAGTAGGAGCCAATAAGTAGGGTTAAGGGAACAACATATGCCACTTTGAAGAAGACACTTTTACTGAAGCGTCTTTTTAGCAGAATTCTATTTCTGAAATTCTTTATGGACTGATAGCCATTGTAAAATTCTATGCATCAATAGTTGACATTAGATTAGTTTCTGAAAAGGCCAAGGCTTGATGGACATAGATCCTGTCTCTATGCAAATAATTTATTAACAATACAAATGAAGGGCAGTATCAGAAATAATTAGGATGGACAAAAGATTAATCAGAAACACAAACCGAGTTGTTTGCCATCCTGTAATAGTTTTCCAAATGTCACACTGTTTCACATAGTCCTTTTAAAAAAATAAAATCAAAGATCCCAACTTCTTGCCTTGATTTCAATTATACCATAAGAAGATTATATAAAATCTACTCAGATATCAGTTGTACTCAGTCTGGTTAATACAGCTGTGACTGTTGTTTTCATAATCATTTATATCAGTCTGAATTTAGAACAAGATTTTTTTAAACATTACGGGGATTATTATGTATTATCCATGTATAAACAGTAGTACAAAGCAAAGAAAACAGACAGATACATTTTATAGTCATCCCTGCTTGCATTTACAATTATTGCTATAATTTTACTGCTGTGTAAATACCAAAAACTAACAACAGCTAGAGCACGCGTGTTCTGAATGTTGAATTTGTCAAAGTCTGCAGAAAGACAAGTACCGTATAGTCATTAACAATAACACCTATTGACCTGATTTTATTGTTCAGTAGCTCAAACATAGCAGAAACTCAACCGCTAACCTTGGGATAACATTACTTACAAATGTGAATCTCAGTCCTAGTAAGAGCTCTGGGCAAAATATAACATTGCCTAATGGAATGTAAATCTTGACTTAAAAGCACTATTCAAGGCTGGAATGGAGAACAAAATATTTCCATCCTGGAAGAGATGCAACTTTTCAAACAATCACACACACACACACACACACACACACACACACACACACACACACACACACACACACAGTCCCATGCCACTGGTAACATTCCCAAATGTCCAGCAGTTTGAAGAATAATACAGTCAAAAGCAATAAGTCTTTTCCAAAAATTAGCTTTCAAAATAGTGGAAATCTTAATAAGCTGATTTCAGATCTCAGGATTTTCCAAACTGTCCAGAAAATAATATGCAGGTGAAATGAAAAGGAGAGCTAGTGGTCTTCAAGCTGCATGAAGTCCAGAAAGAAAGGCCAGGTAGTCAAAGCAGCTGTGTCTCAGTTGTCTGCCGATGTGACAGTTCCTCTGTGTGATGCATTCTCTTCAGCTTGAGCTAAAATAAGAAACAAGAACAAGTCAAAATGCATGCAGATATGTTTGTGACTTTTAATTTTTTTTATCTGAAGTCCTTCAAAATAAGTTATTTCATAGCCTAACTATACACAGTTTATACTGAACATTGAAGATACAAAAATGAACAGCAGACTCATATGCAAGCTGTACAAGCCTTGCCACCTGATAGAAACAGAAAATACTTGAGACAAGCTGAGTATTTCTTTTATAAAGTATTTGTTTTCCATGTTTCATTGAGTGTGTCATATTCTTCCTAGAAGAACCTAACAGTTTTGCAGTTCTGATGTTATATTAGTAACTAGTAAAGTGATTGTAGATGTTACCAGAAATACTTTACACATATGACAAATACCTTATAAGTTTGTATTCATGCCACAAGGAAATTTGAGGCAGCTATTTTAAAGTTAGACTTGTTGCAGCTTTTTAAAAATGCTAATTACTTAGTTTGATTTGAGCTGTTATCAAGTATATTTTTGCTATGAGTGACATTCCACAAGGGTAAATTGACTTTTATTTGCTAAAAGAATTTGTTTTCCTCAAAAATATAAACAACATATAGATGTTATGTATTACCAGGTTAACATTCATTCATTAATTCTCAGCCTGCTTAATCCAGTTCATGGTAGCTGGGATATGGAGACTACCCCAGCACCACATAGGCACAAGGCAGAGAAGCTAATCCTGGATAGTGCACCCACTCATTACAAGAGGTACAGACATAATTACTAATGGCACACATACCTATGGTCAATTTGCTGTGACAAGTATTTGGGATGTGAGTGAAAACTAGAGCATCTGGTAAAACACTTGTACATAAGGAGAATGTATAGGCTTCAGACAAAAACATAAAAGCCAAAAACTAAACTGGAGAACTAAGCTCTATAATGAAACAATGTTAACTACTGAACTATGTTGGTGCCCACCAAGATAACATGCATGATAAAAATTAATTGGCTCCAAATGAATTGGCCTAGAATGAAATGTCTAATGTATGGAAATGGGAAACTGCATTATTTTATGAATTAATTGAAAAAATAAATTGTTACCACTTCTATCAGTGAAAGGCAGGTTCAGTTTTGGTGGGAAAATCATAAAGTGTTTCAGTTTTAACATGTATTCTGCAGCTCTTCGTACAATTTAGGTATAGAAGATGTGTGTGTATGGTGTGTATGTGTGTATGTATAAAAATGTGGGTGCAATTCAGTTGCTGTTGACAAGATAGCACTAGAAGGCAGCAGGTGGCAAGCAAGGTGTTGAAAGGTGCTAGGAGACAGGAAGCCAGTGATTATAACATACTGTTCTGTAGCTAGTCAGTGTAAATCTTATTTGGTGTAGCATTGTTGTCTTTTACCTGAGGGAGCAGTGAGCATTTGCCATAGAGTCTTAAGGCCAGTCATGCATTATACTGTGTTTAGCACTAAGGATGCAGATCATAAGACAATAGCCCTTGTTGTCCAATACAAATGGGCAGCATTAGGTGAAGATTTATAACATGTCCTTTCATCACATATAATTGATTTGCAGCATTGTATATTGTAAACTGATCCTGTATAGACTGCAAAGCAATTTTGGTAAGAAAGAAGTGTGTGCATCCTTGTAGCTACAATGTAAATATACATCAAAATATCTTACATAACATTTATTTTATGTTTTAGGCAGTCTAGTTCGGCAAAAAATTAACTTTACAGAATACAAACAATGTTCAGTATCATATCTGTGTACGTAATGCAAACCAGAAAGAAATTCATCCTGCTGGCATGACCAAGGATGAGATGATAATCACTTGGGTGCAGATAAGGAGATAGCCTGGTAGTAGATGTGAGTCCTGAACACATAGCATAACAATTTGTTCCATCCTCAGATAACCTAAGAATGTGACTTAAAGTGAAAAAAACTGGAAATATGGCCCAAAACATCTTAGAGAGTGAAGCAGATGTGAAGAGAGAGTACAGAGAAAGGGGGCAAGAGCAGAGAGGCAGATGGAGAAAGAGAGAGAGAGAGAGAGATAGGTCAAAGCAACATGGAGGGTGAAGGAACGAGAAGAAATAGAAAAGAAGTGACAGCATACAATAAAGTGCTACCCCTTTTCAAAAGGCACATGATTTGCAGTTATGCAAACTGAGCCCCTGAGTGCCAAGTTCAGTACTAGACTGTTTCCTTACTTGGAGAGGGATGACTGATTTATTCAGGCATTTGAGAATGGGATTCATCAGCATTACATTGACTAGGTCAATGAGTAAGATTTGTACCACTTTCATTTACATGTAAGGCATCAAAAATATCTGCCTCTGATTATTTGGGCTACGTGAAAGTGTCTTCTTTTTGAATGTTCTAAGGTTATACCTGAAGCTTAAAAAAATTAGAGAACATTTGAGAAAACCACAAGACAGTGTCAGTGATTTCATTGCATAAATAAGTACTTACTTTAATAGGTGCACAAGTGGATACCAGATTACAACTTTTGGAATGTTGGGAAACCTTATGCTTAGGAAGCTATTATGAAATACTTTGCCAGATGACATAAGAATCTGGTTACCATAATGGAAAAGTGACACTGCTGAGGAAATGGGCAAATATGTTAATCTCTGTTTAGCAAGCAGGGTGCAACTATACAACAAGGGTGTGCCAGCATTACACATGGGTATAAGGAAATGCATGGGTCAGTCTAAACCATCACATCAGGTTTCACAGGCAAAGGGGAAGCCACTAGTTCTGGCACACACCAAGGTCTTGTGTTAAAATGCTTCCAGTGTAGCCAAGTGGGTAAACAGCCATAGCAATAAAAACACATAAGGGATCTAACACTGGTAGAAACATTGTAGTGATGGGCTAGATTGCCACTACATCTACTCCAGATTATTACAATGCTCTGCATCTTATCCTGGTAGAGAGTAAAGAAACCATTGTTAAGAGGTACTACATAAGACATAACTATTATTAAGTCTGCATTTGTTAGAGATAAACACTGTCTGGGAGTCCACTCTGGTTAGGGTAGTAATAGTGGCAAATTTTCAGATTCCACTGACCACAGCTCACTTGAATTATAAATGGATCAAGGAAATAAGCTGGCGGCAGTTTTTGATGATATCCCAACACAATATCCCAGCAGATGTTTTAATCAATAATGACTGTGGTACAGTCAGGCATGAAGAAAAACACACATGGATAGTAAAAGGGAGGGGACCCACCCAATGTTTACATTTCCAACAGAAACTGATGATGTGGCTACTTCAAAGACGAAGACAGGTAACAGCAGAAATCCTGAATTTGAGTCTCAACTGTTAAAAAGATAGAGGACTTCCAGTAGAAGGGGTTACTTCAGGAGAAGTGGTGGTTAGTATCAACAAGCCTGAATCTGATACATAGTTGTCAAAAATGCTTGACATTCTTTGGATTATCAAAAACAGAGAGCTGAGAATGGTACAGCTGTCATTTCCCTTTTTACAGAACTTGATAGAGGTAGCCAAGGAGTCTTACGATTCTCAAGGGTAAGGGAAGTTTGTATATTCAATAAAGGGGATTCTCTATAGAGAACAAACTCCTGAAGGAGGTCTAGAAGTAAGAACACAACACTTAGTGCTCCCATGGACCTAACATCAGGCATTTCTAGACATAGCCTGTGATTTTTTTTCAGGCCATTTGGACATAAAGCATACAAAAAGGAGGCTTATGCAAAATTGTTATTGACCAGACATTGCAAAGATGTGTGAGAGAACTGCAAGATATGACAACAGTATCAAAAGGTTAGCAAGGTGGGAAATAAATGTAAGACTGCTTTGCAGCATTGCCCATTACTGAGAACCATTTAAGAGGACAGCCATAAGACCATTCTGAGACATTCACAGATTGGTTTAGTGGAAGTTGGACAAGTACTTGTCCCAGCTCCTCCTTGCATTTAGAGAAGTACCCTGAGAATCCCCTGGATTTTCACCATTTATTTTACATTATGGCCACATGATAAGGAGGTCCTTAGACATAACTGTTGATGACCGGAAGACTGAATGTGATCCCCAATGAAAATCTGATAGGCATATGTAATGAACTGCAGGACTAAGCTCAAAGAGCTCATTGGGTTGGTCCAAGAGCATTTAGCACAACATCGTCTAAAAGGCTGGTATGATTGGACAGTGACAGGCCTACGGTATGTAATTATAGATAGGCAATAATGTTTACTTGTGTCTGACAGAATAAACTTCTTTTAGGGGTTTGAGAAAGAGAAGTGATGTTAATTATGTATTGAGGTTGCCAGGCAGGAGCAAAAACAAAAACTCTACCCTATCAGTATGGTGAAGTCCCACTATGTTAGCAATACACTTCTTGTGTCTTTTGGATTTTCCTGGTTAGGGGTCGCCACAGCAGAACTCCAGTCCGCTAATGATTGGCAGTAGATTTTTACGTGCCGAGTTGCCAACCCTGACACACAACCTTCAACGAAAGTACGCCCATTCACGCATGTCTCCACACAGAAGACGCTCTAGCTGAGAATCAAAACAGGAAAACGTCTTACTGTGAGGCGATAACACTACCGCAGCACCACCACCGCAGTCTATGTTAGCAATACACTAATATTTAATATATGCAGTGAGTTACAGGAAGAACTAGAGAATCAGAGGGAGCTGTAGTGGTAGCTCTCCTCAGTGAAGCTCAAACTGATAGCCAGTTGCTGATGGAATACTGACACAGCAGCTTTGTACTACACAAGTTTAGAAAATTCAAGCAGTGCTAAGAGAGTATGAGGACATGTTCACTGCCAGTCCATAGTATATCCACTTGGAACATCTTGTGGATGCAGTAACTCAACAGCCAATTAAACATACTCCTTAAGGGTGCTTGAGCAAGTCAAGAAAACCAAGTAGGAGGCATGGCCGGAAGTATTTAATCAAGGGGTAATTCAGGAATCCAGAAGTCTGTAGACCTCATCAGTAGTTGTATTGCTCCCCCCACCAAAAAGGGGATGGAAGCTCCAGGTTTTGTGTTCAGTACAGGAAACTAAAGAGCCACACAGAAGCAGATCTGTACCCAAAGCCCAGGACAGAGGAAGCTTAAAGAAGCTGAGTGGGGTAGTGTCTGACCTCTACTGACTTGATTAACTCATGAACTCTGGAATGTTACATCTCAAACAGCTTACAAACATCCTTATATTCCAAAGCATTTTTTGAAAAAAAATGAGTTAAAAAAATATAAACTAAATAAATATAAATATCTTCTGAACTGTAAAGGTTATTAAAAAGGTGCAAACAACAATATTATGAATAAAAAAACCTTGTTATGGTGATAATAGTCAGTGTAGTCGCAATCTTTATAACAGCATTGTAATACATTATAGTGCACACAAACCCAGAATTATAATTTTCTCTATAGTTTCACAAACTTTTCATATCCTGGAAAGTGTACCACCTAAACATATAGTGCCAGTGCAGTCCTGACCTTACAGACATGAACTTTCCTATAAGACCAATACCTTCATTTCTGAGTGCTTGTTTATTAAGCTAAATTCAGAAATGAGAAAACTAATGTTTATTTTTATAGTTAGAAGTATACATAGCTAAATATATGCCAAGATATTCAACTTACAGAGAAAATAACAATGACAGTTTCCATCAGTATCGTCTAAGATGTCATACGATGGCATGCAAGAGTTTGTAATTCAAGCTTTCACATGGTGCTATGCAACAGTTTGTAAGTCACTTGGTTTTGGAAATATTAATGTTCACATTGAAATATTGCACATCTTCATAATTAACTCAAACAACTAGCAATATCTCCAGTACAGTGCATCGTACATGGACAGTGAAAATGTAGCTTTCTGTACACCACCGTGACATTGCAAACCATGTCACTTGGTAACATTTAGCTATCCTGGTATGAAAATATGAAAATGTAATTAACAAGTGAAAACAGTGATATATATATCTCAACTGCAAGACATCCAAGATTAACAATCTGAGTGTGATGGTGTTACTTATGCCTTGTCTTTTCTCATGCTATTATTAATTGGTCAATTGATTAGATAGCAAAGCCAACCCAAGAAGAAGTCAGACCACTATAAAGAGCTAAGTGTGTTAAATGGAGGTATACAGAAGTAATGCTGAAGTTGTTTGTTGGCTGTTAAGGTCAACACACTTACATCGACAAATAAACGTTGACATGCTTCTGCACATGCTCAGAGGCTAATCCTCAGAATATGCAAATAAGAAAACAGTGTATCGGATGTTGTCAATTTTCATTCCATTCTTGACTGATGGGATCACATCCATCTTGGCTGTTGAAAAAGTTCATGGCAATCAGGAACTCTCGAGTTTCTTCCTTACCCATAATTCACAAACCCCCCCCATTATCCCAGATCTCGTTTGCCGCTTGAAAAGTGAGTCATGGTTGTCAGCTACTCTCAAGCAGCTAAGTAATACTTTCTTTGATTATCTGATTTTTTGCTTCTAAAATCTTTAAAATATATACACATTTTTTAAGAAATGTCTCCCTTGCCTGTAGTTTATAATTTCGGTACTCTATTAAATACTACATCGAGGACAGTTCTTAAATACTCTTGTTAGTGTCCCTCTTTTTCCTATTTCCATTCTCTGCTTAAAAACACTCTTTGTTAGCCCATCTGGCTATGTGAAGTAGATTTTCTTTAATTAACTGATTTTTTGTCTCTAAAATCTTGTTTTATGTTGAGGAGCCTCTGATGGCCTATGCTTCCAGGACTGTCACTTCTTATTTGCAATATTTCTCCCTCTCTAAAGGGATTGTAAGGAAAAATGTACATTCCCACTGTTCTTGAATGATTCTTTCTGGAATGTATACCACAGACATTTCTCTCCACATATTAACCTTGAACTTTGGTCAATTTATTTTCTTAATATTTTCTAATAAAATGTATTTTTCTCTTAAAATGATGGTATATCTTTGGAGAGTGAAGTTCAGAGATGGGAATGGACATTCAGCTGCTGTTTTCATGTCCGTCACATACTTTGTGCTAATGCAAAACATGTTGATTTACCAACTTTCCAAATTGTAAGCTTGATTTTTCCTGTTAATTAGCTCTGACAAATTAAGAATTGTGATTTCAGGAGAGCTGCCTTGTTTTATGGCTTTGGCTACATCTTAGTACTAAAAGCCAATAGACAAAATGTTCTTTGTATCCTACTACTCCCCTCTTGGATCTGATTTGCTTGGATACCTCCCCTTTTTCTCCAAGATTGAATTTGAGAAATAGTAGGTTAACTTTAATGTCCTCTTGATGCTAGGTCTTTTGATATACAACAAAGGACCAGCAGGCAACTTGGTTATCCTCAGATCTGGTGCCTTAGGATCCAAAAACGGTTGAATGAAGTTAAGTCTTCTTCAGATCGGAGACATCCTTGGATCTGAGAGGTTACCTGCCCTCAGATATGGTGCCTTAATAGAAGGAAACAGTTGAACGGAATAGATTTCTTTGGACTTGAGACTCTCTGATGGTCTGATAGTCGCACATACACCTACTAAATCTGGAGATTCCCAGCATACCTCTCACTGTACAGGTTTTGGTACAATGTCCAGATTTGTACCTCATATTTTTTGGTCTCTTTATCATTACATTTGCAGTTTGTCTGGCAAATCATTGAGGATTGAGTCACTAAATAATACCAAATAATGACAGACATTTGAGTTTCATACTTTACATATTTCAGAAATTACATAATAATGCAAAATTATTTCTGGCTTGCCCAGATTTCTTGAACTAAGAGGTTGGGAGGTATGATAGCCAGTGCAAAACATGTCATTACTCTGCCCCAGGCTGGCATTTTTTATCCCATCCTGATAGACATGGCTCACAGCTACAAATACACATTAATAAATAAATAATGAAGTGATAGTCTGATAATGCTGAGGTGACATCTAAGCACATCAACAAAAACAAATGTACAAAACTTCTCAGTAGTTTTGCATGTCACTGTTATGGCTACACCAATATGGTGTTCCCAAGACATAAGACTGTGTGTTAAGTTACATATATAACCTACAACACGAGTGCACAATGACACACAAATAACATGAGTTCTGACACTGATTTTCCAACAGATGTTATCAGAGTAGCTGCTCCCTTCTCCTATCTCATATCACACACACAGCCGTGGAAATGATTTTTCAAAAAAGACAAGAGATATGTCCATAATAGGAACAATCTACTGAATGTAGTATTACAGGCCACATACAGCACTTAACTATACATGTCACACCCTTATTTTTTACCTTAATAACCCCCAGCCAGTGCTATGGACTGGCATAGCATATTGTGCATGATTTCTCTTCTCATAATGACCTTATGGTATTCAATGTATGTGAGCATGGCCTTTGGAAGGGCATACAGCTCATTATACATTCTGTTATTAGCTGCGTTTATTTACCACCGAATGGCATTTGCAGTTCACTATGAATGAACATAGTCCATTTTTAAACACTCCCAGTTCCATTTGCCATTTTACCTGCTAAAGCAGTGGAAATGTCTAACAGCTATAGCATCTAAGGTTTCCCCTGCAAACATTTGGGGTAATTTTTTTCCCTGCATCAGAAACTTGACTAGAGTTTACAACAGACACCTTTTTCCTTTCCTTCTTCCCATTCAGAAAAAAAGGGACAACTGGATGTGCTTAATAGACCTTCATAGTACATATTACCCAAAAATGAACAGGTGTTCCTGAAGGCCGGTCATTACCAGTTTAGAATACTTCCCTTTGATCTTACCACAGTCCTCATGAAGTTTGCCAAGTGAATGGCAGTAGTAGCAACTCACCTGAGACTACAGTGATTCTAAGTTTTTTCCATATCTAGATGACTGGCTCACTTCAGTCCCAATCAGGCATCAGCTTATGATGTCAAGATGAAAGCTTATTTAGACATATGCTTTTTTATAGGTTCATAGGTAGGTACTAGGCTATCGGTCCAAGGGCCTACTTAAGCCTAGCCAACAAGGTTCTCTGGCTTACGCCACCCAAGAAAGTTATTTTCCTGTGCCACTGTCGAGCAGAGACACAGAAGTGATCCCAGGGGTGTATTTCCTATTTCCCATCCACTCATCAAGATTTTTCTTGAAGAGTGCTAATGAAGAACTTTGCTTGACATAGATGGGTAGCCTGTTCCAGAGTTTGGGAAGTCTCTGGGACAGGAATCTAGCCCTCCAGCATGTCCTGTTTATTGTGGTGACAAGGTTTAGGCCCCTAGAGCGTGTAGCTCAGAGAGACTGGGATTTCTTTAGGTGTAGCGTGTCCAACAGCTCTGGATTTGACATAGCTTTATATGTTAGGCAGAGATCACCTTGGAGTAGGTGATATGCTATGGAGTAAAGCCAGAGTTTTTTGAGTCAGTCAGTGTAGGGCATTTGTTTGAGGCCAGTAATCCTCTTTGTGAGGTACTTCTGTGGCCTTTCCAGCTGCTGCAGATATCTTGTGAGGTACATTCCAAAAGGGGCATCATACTCTATAATGGGTCTAATGAGTGTCAAGTAGAGGAGAACAATGACCTCTTTTTTCCTGGATGAGAACCCTTTTATGATGAGGTGTGCCACATATAAGGACTTCCTGACTACTGTGGCGATGTGACTATCAAAGGAGAGACTACTATCCGCCTCGGTCCCAAGGTCTCTTATCACACATTCGGTGTTAAATAGATTGCTACCTATGTGGTAGTTCATGGGTGCAGAGTTTTTACCAAAGGGGATGACACACTGCACTTTTTGGCATTGAGCTTGAGGCCATGGCTCTGACACCAGGCATCTGTCCCAGCGTGGCCCTTCTGTAGGACGTCCACATCATTTGGGGACTTGACTATGGCTCCTAGTTTGCACTCATCTGCGAACTTCATTAGCCAGAGGCCTTCTGTGTTAGCCTGTACTTCAGAGAAGTAGATACCAAACAGGAGAGGTCCCAGGATGGAACACTGTGGTACTCCACTTGTCACTGCTTTGAGGTCAGATTTGGAGTCTGCAACTTTTACAGTGTGGGTTCTGTCAGTGAGCCAGTTGGCAACGCATCTTGTGACATAGGGCTTTATACCTAGTTTAGTGAGTTTAGCTATAATTCCAGAATGGGGGATGGTGTCGAAAGCCTTGGAGAGGTCAAGATAGGTTGTGTGAACCACCTTACCCTCATTTACGGCTTTAGTGACTTCCTCAAAGAAGTCAATCAGCTTCTGGATGCATGATCTGCCTTTCACAAACCCGAAATGGGTGGGATCCAAAGTTTGGAGGTTACCAATGTCTTTGTTTATGAGTTCCATGATGATATGTTCCACGACCTTGCAGACCAGGCTTGTCAGGCTAATAGGTCGATAGTTCCCAGGATCAGTGGTGGCTCCCCCTATGTGGAGTGGGATAACTGTTGCTGTGCACCATTCATTGGGCACAAAGCCTGATACAAGGCTATTATTGAACATGGTGCTTAAGTGGGGAGCCATTTCGTTCTGAAGTTCATGTAAAACGCAGCCTGGGATGTTGTCCGGTCCCATGGATGCTGTGTTTTTGGCTTTAGAGAGTGCAGCTTTTACCTGTGTAGTTGTGATTACAGGGACTCTGCATTCTTCCTGTATAGATATGGGCCCTTTAGGGGGTGGGGGGGGGGGTAAAGTTAGTACTGAACCTATCTGCCAGGATGTTGGCAATATCAGTTGGTTCTGTAATTTTCATGCCGTTGTGCTGTAACTCAGAGCATATCTGGGTGTTGCCATCAAGATTCTTGACATAGCTATAGAATGCTTTGTGGTTGTCCTTAGAATTAGTGGCGATTTTGTTTTCATAGCTAGTTTTGGTGGATCTTATAAGGGATCTCAGCTTCTTACTGAGGCTGACCAAGGAGCTCCTCCACTCATGGGATTTTACTCTCTTTTGCAACAGTTTCTTCCTTCTGTTGTACAGTTTGTTTATGGCAGGGGACCACCATATTGGCTTCCTTTTTTTGGAAGATAGCGTCTTGGTTCTGTTTGCGATAGCATGATCCATGCACTCGTGTAAGTGCTTATAGAGTGCATTTGTGTAGGATTCAGCAGTTGTAACTGTATTGTCCATCTGCATGGGTGTCATGAAGTTCACCACTTCTGTCTTAAGAAGCATGAAGTTGTCTTTGGAGAAATTTTTTACCATGGTTTCCTTAATGGGGGGTGGGGGCAGGATGTGGATATCAAGGGTGTTTAGCTTATGGTCGGATCGGACCAACAAGGAGTTGACTTCAGGTGTGGAACACCGGTCACTCATGCTGGTAATAACTAGGTCTAGGATATTGTTGCCCCTGGTGGGGGTGTGGATAAGTTGATCCAGGGCATTGGAGTTCATGGATTCCAGAAACTGTTGAGCTAAGGAATTGGTACATGAGTAGTTTTCCCAGTTAATGGTGGGGTAGTTGAAGTCGCCCATTATTAGGGTGTTTGGTTAAACCCTAATATTTTCCAGTACATCAAGAAAAGAGGAGTGGAAATCCTGGGGCATGGTGGGGGATCTGTAGCAAGCTACAATTTGGATTGCAGTTTTGCCCAGAGTTAGTTGCACTTGGATAACCTTGGATGCATTATGCTGAGCAACTAGCCTGGAGGAGTGGATATCCTTAATGAATATGGACACACCCCACCTTTGGTGTTTTGGTCCAGGTTACATGGCCGAAAAGTGTGGTATAAGTTATAGCCTGGTAGTGCAGGGGTGCTCTCTGGAGCCTTGAACCAGGTCTCAGTCACTGCACAGATATTGATGTTCTCCATCTTAAGGAGTGCCTTGAGTGAGTGCATTTTGAGATTTAGACTTCTAGCATTGAGTAGCATTACCCTCAGTTTTTGCTTGCCTGTTCCTGTTACAGTGGTGAATTTGTCATTTGAACCTTGCCTAAAAAAGTCACTATAGGGTCAGGAAGAGCTTTAGCCAGTATCCAGAATCCCAGGGGTGACAGGTGCAGGCCATCTGTGGCAAAGCATCGTTTGTCGACCATGTCATCCCAAGCAGACAGATACTGGATCCCCTTAGAATGACACCAGAAGCTTAGTCAATTGTTGAAGTCAATCATTTTGTCCTTGTACTGCGGTATCATTCTAGGCAATGGCAGAATGCTACTCGGGGCTAGGGCCATACCTACCTGGGCTACAAGATCGGAGAGCTCTTAAATGTCTCTTTTCATGTGGTCCAGGCAGGTACGTCTCAGGTCATTCACGCCAACATGGACAATGACAGAGTCATATTTGCACTTGTTGTGGAGTGACCTGAGTGCATGGGTTATGTGGCGGATCCTGGCACCCGACAGGCATCTGACAGTAACCTTCTCCTTGTTTAGCCTGGTGAGTGGGACATCAGTGTGCTGGACTATAGACCCACCTATTCATGAAACACAAACCAACACTTGAACCAGTATTTCTTCTTGTTTATTATGATCTGGTACCTCGGCCTTTCGCCTTCAAAGGATGATTCAAGTGTTGGTTTGTGTTTCATGAATTATTGTTGCTTTTTTGACTGTGTTTGGATATAGACCCACCTATGACTAGTGTTTGGGTACGTTGTTTTGCCTTATTGGCTGTGGTTGAGTGGCACACTGAGTTGGTGGGCGATGTGTCATTTGGGTTGTGTTGGGGGATGGAGGTTGCTTGTGTTTCTGCTTTGGAGGTCTTTGTTGCTTAGACAGATTATTATTGAGAGCTTCTGCAAATGTTTTTGTGTTACTATGTGTGGATTATGGTGGTGTAGATTTAGTGAGACTATGTGATGAGTGTGGTGTGGTGCAAATGTTTACCTTCTCCTCATGACTGTCAAGTTCAGTCTTGGTATAACTATAAACTACAAATAAAAAATAAATAAATAATAGAGAGAGAGAGAGAGAGAGAGAGAGAGAGAGAGACAGAGAGAGAGAGAGAGAGATAGTTTGCAATACCAAGATTGCAGCCACTTGGTTCTTCAAGCTCTGGAATAAATGGCTGCAGCAATAACACTAATTCCATTGGCCAGGATTATATACAAAAATTCTTCAGTGGATGCTTGCCAACAATAGTCATACTTCATCGTCTCATGTCCATTCGATACGAATCACCAATGTATGTAAGATTGATCTCAAGTGGTAGATTCAGTCAGACCATGTTCTACAAGGCTCTTTCTTTCTTTTTCAGCCCAAGGCCATTCTAACTCCAGATGTTTCACACCCGGGTAGAGGGACATTACCTAAGAAAGACAGTCCAAGGCATATGGTCCCCCGGGGAGGCCAATTTCTATATCAGAGTTCTAGAGATGAGAGCAATGCTATTAGCATTGCAGACCTTTTAGGATGCTGTCCCTTTAGGAACAATTGCGATTGAAATGAACAACATGTCAGTTATCTCGTTCTTCAGCAAACAGAAAGGAACCAGATTTTTAATCCTCTGTCAAGAAGCACTCAGGGGGTAACATGAATGATATCATATAAATGCCTTTTCATATCAATGTGCGTCCATATATGCCAATCTAATCTTAGGTGAATGGGAGGAACAATTTGTGCTGGAATCTGAATTTAGATCCAGGTTGATCATCTACCTGAGATTCTTGGATGACATCTTGTTCCTTTGGAAAGGTACACGGGATGAGGTAGAGGACTTTATAAAATATTTAAATAACACCACTTCATTTTTGAAATTTACACACAATGTTGACAGCAAAACGATAGATTACCTGAATTTACGACTATACATTAATGATGGATGAATGGAATCTAATTTATATAGGAAGAAAACTTACAGTAATTCATTTTTACATTATGATAGTTGTCATCCCTATTACGTTAAGAAGAGCGTGGCCAAAGGACAGCTGATTAGGGTGTCCTGTATTGTCAGTGAGGACAGCAAATTTATTGATGAAATGGGGGGTTTGAAGGATTTGTTTGTCCAAAGGGGTTATCCATTGGACATGCTCACCATGCTTCAACATGATATCACCAGGAGAAGGGCTACTGAGTTTATCCCCATTTTGAATGACACACAAAGGACAGTTGACACCAATAAACCAAGAATCACTAAACAATGTAACAAAAGCATCCCTACTGGAATGATTTTGTAGCATAACTCTCTAGCCATTGAAGTCAAAAATATTATTCAAAGGACATGGGAAGACACAGTCCCTACAGATTTACATGATACACTAGGTAAGACTCCACTTTTTATTAACAGTAAGGGTTTAAATATTAAGGAGTGCTTAGAGAGAACACCGACAACTTTTGGCCAAAGACCTGCCAAGATGGCTAAGTGCGGCAGTTGCAAAGCATGCAAATACATCAACGACGGGCCCTATGTCTCTGTGGGGAACTTTAAGAGGACGCTGAGGAGCTCGGCCTATTGCAACTGCAACACTAACATGGTAATATATGTGGCCACCTGTCTTTCTTGTCCAGCATTTTATATAGGCATGTCAACTAGAAAGTTGAGATACAGAATATTAGAACACTATAGGGACATTAAAAATAAGAAATTTACTAACTCACTATACAACCACACGAATAACTGTCCTAACTTTAATACATTTTTATTTTTTGTTATAGATAAGCTTTGTATAAGAGACTTTGGAGGAGATTATAAAACTATTCTAGAGGTTAGGGAATGCCTTTGGCAGATTCGTCTAGATGCCAGTAACACCCCTGGCATCAACGACACCCTATCCCTAGCTTGTATATTGAAACACAAGGCAGCGTGTATTTAATATATTTGAACAATGATCTATTATTTATTTATTTGTGGTTTCATGTTTATCATTACTATTCTTCATGATCCATTTTATTGTTATTGTATGGATGTTACATTTCTTATTTTTTATTTTTTAATTTTCAATTTTTAATTTCTATATTTTTTTCACACTTTCATTAATTTTATTACTTTTTATCAACAAATTCATGTTTGAACATCAAATAGTAGGACTTGTATCACTATCTTATTTCCTCATACTATTGTGTACTATATAAGGAACGATTGATTCCTGAATACCACAGAAGAAGTAGTTTTTATGAACAACCACAGGGTTAATTCACAAAAGGTTGTGAGATGACTGATTCATTGTTATTCAATTAGATTTGATTACACTGATGATTGAAAGGTGTTTATAAAGACTATGATGAAATTTGTAGACTGACTCTGAAGATGCCTTACCAGGGTGAAAGCGCTTAGTCAGTGAAGTTTTTGTGCTATTTTTAATAAAGGTTGGTGATTTTATCTGGGCAACACCAGTGTGCTTTTTTGTTAATGACAGAGTCATATTTGTACTTGTTGTGGAGTGACCTGAGAGCGTGGGTTAGGTGGCGGATACTGGCACCCGACAGGCAGCTGACGGTAACCTTCTCCTTGTTTAGCCTGGTGAGTAGGACATCAGTGTGCTGGACTATAGACCCACCAATGACTAGTGTGTTGGGTATGTTGTTTTGCCTTATTGGCTGTGGTTGAGTGGCACACTGAGTCTGTGGGCGATGTGTCATTTGGGTTGTGTTGGGGGATGGAGGTTGCTTATGTTGCTGCTTTGGAGGTCTCTGTTGCTTAGACAGATTATTATTGAGAGCTTCCGCGAATGTTTTTGTGTTACTATGTGTGGATTATGGTGGTGTAGATTTAGTGAGACTATGTGATGAGTGTGGTGTGGTGCAAATGATTACCTTCTCCTCATGACTGTCAAATTCAGTCTTGGTATAACTATAAACTACAAATAAAAAATAAATAAATAATAGAGAGAGAGAGAGAGAGAGAGAGTTTGCAATACCAAGATTGCAGCCACTTGGTTCTTCAAGCTCTGGAATAAATGGCTGCAGCAATAACACTAATTCCATTGGCCAGGATTATATACAAAAATTCTTCAGTGGATGCTTGCCACACAATAGTCATACTTCATCATCTCATGTCCATTCGATACGAATCACCAATGTATGTAAAATAGATCTCAAGTGGTGGATTCAGTCAGACCATGTTCTACAAGGCTTTTTCTACGCCGCTCCCCTCAGCCCAAGGCCATTCTAACTACAGATGTTTCACACCCGGGTAGAGGGACATTACCTGGGAAAGACAGTCCAAGGTATATGGTCCCCTGGGAAGGCCAATTTCTATATCAATGTTCTAGAGATGAGAGCAATGCTATTAGCATTGCAGAACTTTTAGGATGCTATCCCTTTAGGAACAATTGCGATTGAAATGAACATGTCAGTTATCTCGTTCTTCAACAAACAGAAAGGAACCAGATTTTTAATCCTCTGTCAAGAAGCACTCAGGGGGTAACATGAATGATATCTATAAATGCCTTTTCTTATCAACGCATATTCCTGGGAAATCCATTGGAATAGAGGACAAACTGAGCAAGTGCATTCTTCTATCTCATGGTTGATTCCCCAACAAGAGCATGACGGAAATGATTTTCTCTCAGTGGGTCCAGCCGTATTGCAATGTTTCCTACTCTCCCCTACACAACAATGCAGCAGCTATTTTTGCTGTATTCCTTCCACAGGGTGAATCATTGAGAGATGCTCTTTTTCACGATTGGCAACATTTATCTATAGCCTTCAATTTCTCTGATTCCAGAAATTGTTGTTCTAGGCTGGCTATCATTTTGTGGCTCTTTTAAGTCTATATAATTTTTACTTCACAGGTAAGATTCAAACCTTGTACCTTATGTATGTGAGGTAAACACTTTAACCATTATGCCAGCCACCAACTATAAATAAATTCATAGATTAGTACTAGGGTAACTGTCCTTGTGGATATTTTAAGCCTAGCCAGTTATCCCATGTGAAAGTCAAGCCCTGTATCTTGTGTCTGTACAGTAGACACCTTGACCATTACACCAACCCCCCTCCTAGAAATTCTACAGAAAGGTGCCAGTTTGAAGAAAAAATCCTCATTGTCCCTTAATTGCCTCCATAGATTTGGTTTCCCTTCATCTGGCTTTAATTAATTCACCAGTCTTGGATTTTAGATCTAAAATCCAGACCTACTGACTCACCCAACAAGAATGATCCAGCCAGATATTCAGAACCTCAAGCTGCCAACTAGGTTTCCCCAATCCCATTAATAGACAGACAACCTATACTCTCTACATCTGTCTGGAAGATATTGCTATCTTTCCTTTAACCATTCAAAAAAAAAGGATTTGAGCACTGGGCTCTTCACAATCATATTGAACTCTCTTCTACCTAATTCCTAGCATTCTCCAGTTCTTAAACTCTACCTTTTAACAAAGGAGCTACTACATCCACAGTTAAAGTCTAATTGACGGCAATTACTAATTTTCATAGTGAAACTGATGATTCTTCACTAGCTTCCCACAAGCTTTATAAAGCTTCCTTACAAGGCATCCTTTTGTTAAGACCTCCGTTTAATGATCCTACTCCTCCACGGGATTGGAATCTGATACTGCAAGCCGTTATCGTTTTTCTCCTTTTGAAACTGCGACTGTGATTTTAAATTTCCTTCTTCTGTCAAATGAATTTCTGTTTCTTACACCTTATCTGAGACAACGCCTTATCTGACTTTTCATAAAGATACAGTTAAGTTCTGAACTGAGGCATCTTTTTGTCCAAAGTAGTATCAGAATCTAACTTAATCAATCATCAGTTTACCAGTATTCTTCCCAAAAGATACAAACAGGGGTGAATATTATTGGATGTTTGTAGACAATATGCATTTCTATTGACATAGAACAAAAGACATCAGGACCCCTGACTATTTGTTTCATATGTAGATATGAAATTGGGTAAATCAGGACTAAAATTTTTGTGGACAGATTGCTTACTGCCTGTGTCTCCTTTATTTATACTATATTGGATATCTCATTACCAAAAGAAATACGGCCTCATTCAACCAGATCCATGGCAGCTGCCTCAATTTTATAATCAAGCACATCCACAGATGACAGTTGTGCAGGAGCAACATGATCTTTTTCCCATGCCTTTATCAAATATTAGGAATTGGATTTGGTCTTCTGAGGTAGAGCATCATTGGCCTCAGTGGTGTTTAGGAGTATCTTTCCATGATCTGACTCTGGATATAAAGTAGCTGGGGACTCTGTCCCGTCAGTTTAGGATGGAATGAAAATTGACAACATCATATAAAGCAGTTATGTACTTACCGCAACATTCCATCTGGGTTGTCAGTTTTCATTCCTTCTCGACTCCCCACCCATCAGCCCCCAACACTTGCTAGGTTTATTTTAGAAGAGCGAGTGGATCTATCAGATTTATTATATGTTGCAATCATTACCAGCTACAGATGTGGCATTGCCTACTTGTCTGTCTCTCTCTCTTTATATGTCATGTATATGTAAAGGTATAAGAGTATACCTTTCTTTTATAGCTTGCAAATTCTATCTGAGGTAATGGGGGTTGGTACATTATGGGTAAGGGAGAAGCTCGAGAGTTCCCGATTGCCATGAGCTTTTGCAACGGCCGACATGGATCTGAGGGATTGGATCTGAACCCATCAGTTCAGGAGGAATGAAAATTGACAACACAGATGGAACGTTATGGAACGTACATAACTTTTTTTTTTTTTGCTGGGGAGCAAGCTCTCCTGCACCACCTACTCCATACTTGTTTATTCCCATTTCAAGATTACACAATCTTGGCATGTTTCCCAACATTGGGGATTGTCCTTTCTTAAATAATTGCCAATCATATATATCTACATCTACATGGGTCTTTGTTACTTGATTGAATGCTCATCTGATTTAATCCCAAATGGTCAAACTCATTTGACCTAAGATCTATATTACTGAACCTTCACTTGATAGAAAACTTTCTCCACAATACATATATCATAAAAGAGCTCCCCACTCCCCCCTTACTTATATATATATGTGTATATATATACATATATATATATATATATATATATATATATATAAAATATATATATAAATATATATATATATATATATATATATATATATATATATATACACACTGCAAACACAACATCTACAGATCTGTCAGTATAACATGACGCTGACCATTGCAATAAGCACATATTCTGTTAAAAACTTCTGTGATAATAGTTGGGACCATTGCATAATTTCCATAGACTTCTACACGTTTGTATCAAATGAACTTTCAGTTAAATGAGTTTTCAATCAAATGAGTGTTCATTCAGATTTCGACCATTTGGGATTCAGTCAAATGACATAGACACTTAATGAATCCAGGATGCACAGCAGATGTCTTCTTCACAAGGGTTATAATCGCCTAGACAAGAAAGGACACAAGATGGAAAAATGTCATTCAAGATGTGAAAAATCACTTTCTCAAGGAATTTATAATTAACTGCCATCACAATTTTTAGTGGAAATGGCAGTGGGGTCTTTCAGCTATGTGTAGCACGACAAAAATCATGAAACTGGTTCAGTGGCTGTAACGTAGATGGCTAATACTTGGCTCTGTTGAGAGATGCTTTGCGGATAATGTTCATGTGTACCAAATGTCCCTTTTCTGTCAGAATACCTTGTATTCTTATAAGATTGGAAGTAATGAGTGGCAGGGGTTGAACCTTCAAAAGAAGGCAAAGTCACATTTTCTGACCTACTATACTGTGCATATACCAAACCAGAGGCACATATAGTGCGGGGAAAAAACGGCATGTTGCAGGGCCACCAGTAAACAACTAATAACATTATCTAGTAAGACAGGGGAAAATTGTTTAAGGTTTTGTTTCAAACATTCAGGAAATAGAAAGCAAGTCAAAACTGTAATATGTGTCACACACACTACATGGTATCTGAATATAGCTGATGAAAGTAAGACTCAGAAGAAAAGAAAATGATATTAATTCTGGAAGGTGTGTGTGTGTGTGTGTGTGTGTGTGTGTGTGTGTGTGTGTGTGTGTGTGTGTGTGTGTGTGTGTGTGTGTGTGTGTGTGTGTGTGCGTCTGGGCTGTGGCTGATTTCTAAGTCAGATCTGGGGAAAATCCTCTGAGCAGCATTTCAGCGTTGCATATAGTGGTCAGATGCATGCAGCTACAGTATACTTCCTATCATGAAATATATATTTTTTAATTTTTGTATTTCTGTAATATTCACTATCATAAGAAGTGTAGTCAAGTTTAAATGCAATAACTTTATAGAAGACATATCAAAACTGAATTTACTTTTTGTTATGTTAGCTGACACAATACAAGAGAAGAAGCCAATCAGTCAGCTAGGTCTAAAACAATAGATTTGTACACTGCCACATTTATCCTTTCTTGATCATGTTCTTGACCTAGCAAGGGCAATAGCTGCAGTGAAATATCATATACAGTTTTAACTTGCTTTCTCTCAGCAGAAATAATTCTAGGTAATGCTACTGGACACCTGCCAAAGAGCTTCAAGGGTAGTATAACACATAATAAATTGAACTTTGGTGAAGATACTGTAAAATGACTCCATGAGGTATGTTTCTGTCTGACACTGTCTGTTCTGTAAACCTTAAAGAGCAGAGTGGAAAAAAGGATATCACTGCAATTATAGATTGTTTTCTCAAGTTGCTTAGGAGACTGTCCTCAAAATGTAGTTATAGCCAGGAGTTTCCTTTCAGAAGCATTTAACAATGAGAATAGTAATGCAATTCAGCTATATCAGCCAGCCTCCTTCGCAATGAGGTCATTACCTTACGACTTTGATATTCATCTTTATGCGGACTTGGTTATTTTTTTTCATTTGCAACAATTTTCTTCAGCTACTGCTCAACTTGCTGTAAGTCATTGTGTTGACAAAAAAGACAATGCACTTCAAATTTGAAAAGTTTTTTTGGAGGTGTAGGAGGTGAAATAACAACAACTATTGTACCCTATCATTGGCATAGGGAGGTCTGCACCTGATAGAGAAATATTTCTCACATACATAAACAAGTAATATCCTACAAACACACTGGCAGTATGCCTGAGATTCATACGCACAGCCATTGGTAAATACTAATGGTTTGCACTCTTTATAGCTAAGCTGATAAAGAATAAAAAATATTAATAAAAATTGTTTGTTTCCTTTACCTCAGCAACACACAGTTGTAGCATAGGGGTTTACCTTCATTCTTTTGTCACCTTTCCTTCCTTGTCTGTCTGTCCGTATCCCTGTATAAAAGTTTCTCATCTGCTGCTGTCTTTTACTCTGTGGTCAGATAAAGAAGTGCACTCCGACATCTACTTGATCTCTGCAGTACACCTATATTTACTGCCTTTGACCCTGTAACATGGCTGCACCTCTTGGCTGATTAACATGTTGCTTTCATTTCAAGTTAAACTTTGAACGTGTCTGTTTCCTCTCTCTTACTTGGATTCATTTTCACTGTGCAAGTACCTTTCATAATTCTTTTATCAGCCGCTGTGGTCCTCAGTGCTGTGTGGAAAGAACATCTAAGTAGCTATTCATATGACTCTATATAATATGTTAAGAGGTGTACTTCCTAGAACTGAAGAACACCACAGACGGAGTTCTTCAATGACCTTTAAGGGAACAAAGCCTACTCATTTACCCACTGCGGTTGGGGATTTGTATAAAATGGTTAAGGTGTTGACCTCTCATACACAAGCTACAGGGTTTGAGTCTCACCTTTAAAAGAGAAATTGGATAGGCTTAAAATAGCCTACAAGGGCAACTAGCCTAGTACTGACCTATGAGCCTATTCTTTCCACAAATAATTCATCTATAAATTTAAGCTTTTTTTTTTTCTTTTTATATTGAAACTTCCTTACGATTCCTGTTGTTCATCACATAATGACTTAATTTTCTTGAATATAGTATAATTAATTTCTCTTTATCATTTGTAATTTTTTAAAAAATAAACACTGTACTGTACTGTTACGCTAAACTCCTCCTATCTGTCCTTTGTTGACTAATGATCCATCCACAGAAACTAACCTCCATCAGTAAAGAGATTCAACCTCCACAGGATAGCCTTGGCTGTGCCATAGGTAAACACATGGCATAAAGGAGCATGGCAGTCTGTTACAATACCATCTGCATATACATATGTTACAATATCATCTGCATATATAGACTTTCCATAGACCTGTTCCATACCAGATGTTTACCCCGTATCTCTCTCACTCATGTCATATGCTGATCATTCTTTTAGCCAGTATTCTGTACTACAAATCACACAGCATACCCCTGGGTGCACCCCCCATTGCTGACAACCTACTGCCCTAGTTCAACACACTCTGAAAAGACTTCCCTATCACACTTCTTCCCCACACTTATAATCAAAACATAATGCCACACATATGAAAAACTGCTCTTATCAACTCTATTCCCAAACAGCCTCAGTCAATGAATGTCTCTGATTTACACCCTGTCTTCATCCTCCCTGCACTTGGGAAAATACTTGAAAAGCTAATCTACAACCAATTGCTCATTTGCATCCAACAGTACCATCTCCTCACTCTTAAACAGCATGGATTCTGGACTGACCAAAGCACAAAAACAGGACACTTACAGATGAGATCCTTCATTAACCTGACCGAAGATTTTGATCTTTTGGTCACCTCCTCTTCCTTCCATCCCAACAAGAAATTGGAAGTTATCTTCAGCATTCTGTCTCATCCCCAACGCCTTCAGCATCCCTAACCAAAGGAATGCATCAAGTATCTATACTCATCCCACTGGTGTTTTTAGTTTTTATTAACAAACTACCTGCAAATCTCCCTAACCTTTCTGTCACTCTCTGTACTGATCACATGATTATTTTTTGACGCAATCCTTCACATTCAACTTTTCAAACCCAGCTTCTATCTGACCTCCACTCCCTCTATTCTTAGCTAAAAAAATATAACCTACTCCCAGACCAGTCCAAAACAAAAGTTATGATATCTGGAACCCCACAAAAGCTGAGAAAAACTCCTAAAAATCTCCACATTGCAGCGCTCAATAGTACCTTAATAAAAACAATCACATTCCTTAAATTCCCAGGTTTGTGGCTGTGACAGTTACTTAACATCCATAACCACACTGATAACACCCAAAAAAATATTAACTGTCTTTCAGTTTGGTCCTGGAAAAAAATATCCCTCTCTCTCTCTAGACCAACAAGAGCTGCAATAAACAAAACAAGTCCTCCTAGCTCAGCTGAAATACTGGCTTCTCATTGTAGTCACAGTCTCAAAAACAAACAAACAAACAAACAAACAAACAAACAAACAAACAAACAAACAAAAGAAAAACTTCATCCACTCTACAATCCATGAGTCCATTGAAAAGAAAATCTGATTCATTTCTAACCCCCCCCCCCTTTGGAATACTAGTGCACCACTGTCTCCAAGAAGGTGACTCCCAGTCACCTACAAGAGTGAGATACTTCTAGAGTCTCTTCTTTTTTCAAACTACTTCATCCAGGTGCCTTCCTGCCTCTTGCTGCCAAATTTCATAATAAAATGCCCGTATAGTCTCCACAACTTATTCCAATTGATTCCCTCACTCCTGACCCCTCTAAACCAAACTGCACTGTACCAATCACTCCTTCTGCATTCTTGCACCCAAACTCTAGAAATCTCTACCCCATCTTCAACTTAAAAAAAATCTCTGCTTTCCCCACTTTCAGAGCACAACTCATAAGATACCTTCATTAAAAATCTGATTATAGGCGCTTTTCAACTGGACACATCACCTAATTCCTCTCTCACCTACATCACTTCTACTGCCACCCTCTGTACACATCTGCTGCTTTACATCCCATTGTTTACTATTTAAATTAATCCACACCGCTGTTAATAATATTTGATTTTTGTTTCAAGTGTCTACTGGCCATTGTAATTTCTGTTATTACTCCACATTTGTGAATCAGTTCTGTTTTATTTATTTGTTTATGAATTTCTTCACTCAGCCTTTGCTTGCAAATGGTGTGTTGTGATCACTGAACTCCACAGAAATAAAACTTAAATAAAATAAAAATATATACCTAATACTAGGACACAGTCATTTTATACTCTGTTACATTCTACCTAGGATGGCAGAGTGACACAGTGGTTTGAGTTATTATCTCAGTGCCTGGTTCTCTAGTTTGGCTGTCATATGGGGTACCTTCTGTGCAGAGGCAGCAGGTTCTTCTCATATCCTTGTTGGTTTTCATTGGCTGCTTCATATTCCTTTCACATCCCAAAGACATGCCATAGGTGAATTTGCATTCCATCATAATTTCCATATGCGTATGTACCATGCTTGAGTGAAAGTCTGTACACTTACCATTATGACCTGGGGTATTGTCCAGGATTATTTTTTTCTGCCTTATCCTTACAGAGTTCCAGGAGTCACTCTAGCTTTCCTGCAAGCCAAAACTGGATAAATCAGCTAATCAGTTTTGTGAATAAATAAGCGAATGGTCCACTACATGAATATAAACATAATTTTGGAATGTTCTAGTAATCTGTTGGACATTGTCTCACCTGAAATGTTCTTCTATAAGCTACTAATTAACCATCTTATCTGCTCTCTTCTGTTTACTATGGCCACTATCTTTTTACTGGAAAGTGTTCATAAACTCTGGGTCTCCTTGCCACCCAGAACTAGAATTATAATGAAGAGTCTGAAAGCTGATGCAGCCTAGTTCAGTTACTTTAGACTCAATTACTTTGAGAATCTGCACACCTGGAGGTTCATATATGTACAATTTGAATGGATATATGCCAGAACTCAAAGTACAATTGTCACTTCACCCAGAAAGAATATAACATAGTTAGTGATTTGTCCATAAGATAGAGATAGTTAAGGTGTTCACTCAGGATAGACCAGACATCGTAAGGGACTTTACCCATAATCAGGAATTTCAGAGTGAGTAGACAGGCAGGTATGGTCAAGTGCTACATTCCTTTACATGTTAGTTAAAAAAATGAGATAAGTCCACGGCAGAAGACAACCACAGAGAAGAGCCATGTTCTGTCATGGAATCTCAGAAAACATCCATGTTCTGTTATGGAAGCTTGGAGAACAGACATGTTCTGTCATGCTTTGCTTAGAAACAAACTGATTTTGAACCAAGGCTTTTTCATAGAAATATGTATTGGCAAATACATGCAGGTTTCCAATAACATTTATAAAAAAAAAATGAGGTCGCCTTTGTACTTTGTGCATTTGTTAAAAATTCAGATTTCTTTGATCCTGTTAATTTAAATTGCCTACTTTCCTCAAGAAGATTCTTGACACAGGGAATGTTTCTTGAATTAGGCTAAGATTTGGGACAAAGATAGTCCCTAGAAACATTTTCACACATCTGTTTTAAGTAATTTCTTTCCTTTGTAGAAAAAAATGTTTAGTAAATTTATATATTTGTAAGTTAGTTTATGATCTTAAGCTAACTCATATCACATTTTACTAAACATGATTGTGATTGCTTGGCTTATTTAAAATGCATAAGGAGCCTCCCATTACAGCTAGGCAGAATATCCCCACCAGAAGAGAAAATATAATATGTCACATTACAAAGACTCAAATGAAAACAAAAACTGTTTTTTGATGGAACTACAGCGGGTAAAGGGCAAATTCCTCATTCCCCACTGTGGGGTTGGGTATACAGGCTACACTGGGGTAGTGTTTTAGAAATGGCGTGAATAAAGTTATAACAAGAATTATAATATGACTAACTATAAAATTGTTGCATTAGAAAGATTAAAGAAAGATGACTCAATAGTTAGAAACTCTACAGAAAAGGGTGGGGGAGTAGTAGTGTTGGATGTTCATTATCATTACAGTGAGATGTTATTAATGTTGGGAGATGCAAATTTGTACAGAATTGTGACTAATAGTATTCAGTCAGACAATATCAGCTATGAAATCAATTTTGTATCTTACACATGACTGCATGTGTTACTTCATATCTATTTCACTATTGTTTTGTGAATTGTCCTGCATCTAGTACATTATATGTATGATGTAACTAAGATAAACACAACCTCCTTTGCATCCTGTATTCTCAGGTCGCGGGTAGGCTACAGAACCTATCCATATATATTTAGATAAGCAGCTACATAGTTAGTCACTAGTGAGAATTTGATAGTTCAATACAAAAGGCTTTTTGAATAAGTTGTATACATGGTAGAACTGCTTTGATGGTTTTGCCAACTATGGAAGTACAGACGCTTTATATGTCAGTATCTAATGCCAGAAATGTCGACTTGGTGAGGTGATACCTCTGTAAGAAAGCATTATTTTCTACCTGTAAGGTGTACCTTGAGGTTGACCATAGGCTTCTGCCAAGGGAGAAGTAAAAATTTACCATTGGGAAGGAATGTTTAGCAGCTGTACAGGAGGCCTTCCAAAGGCTAAAATTTTAGCTATACAAGTTTATAATGATCTGATATGATAATCCCAGGAAATAATATGCTGCTATGTTGAAATTCAAGATTACAAACCTGTTACATTACAATCCATTACCTGAACAGCAATTTCAGGACAGCTGACTTGTCACAACAGGTTGCTAGGTAGCAGGGGACAGGTATACCTTCCTTACAAGTTGTACTTCTTGGACTGTCCCAAGAAGAGCTGCTTAGCATCTACAGTAGGTTAGGGAGACACGTGGGTTGCAGTGTTGAGTGTAAAAAATGCTGCATCCTTGAGACTTTGCTTAAGCCTTGTTCACTTACTTTGAAATGATGCTCTTATAAATCTAGAGAATGTTAGGTTTACAAATTACAAAGCAATGTGAGGTGAAAACTGATGGATTATGTATACTCTAAGCTATACTTTGCATTTTTTTAAATATATATATATATATATATATATATATATATATATATATGTGTGTGTGTGTGTGTGTGTGTGTGTGTGTGTGTGTGTGTATACACATACATACATATACATGTGTCTGAGTCAAATGTTCAAACTACAAAAAGTTTGAACACTAAAGACATAGACAAAAATCACTTTGAATCAAATCAAAATGATTTGAAAGTAAAACACGTTGCATTACAAAGATTCAAATAAAAACAAAAACTGTTTTCTTGGGGATAGCACTATATTGGGTAAAGGGCAAATTCCACAATCTCCACTGTACCAACAACTCGCACATCAAAACACTGGCAACATTGACTACCAAGATTGCACACTGATCAACAGCTTGACTTCAGCTCCCGTAGTTTGAAAAAAGACACTGAGAGATAAGAGCTAGTAATTCTGACAGTTTTAGTAAAATTTAGTTACTGGCTAGTAAGTACATTGTCTGGATTTCAGCAAAGAAGAAACTTAGAGAGCCTGAAAGACAATCAGCTAGAAAAGGTGATGATAAAACACTGGGAATAATCCAGTAGCTGTTCAGTAAATAGCAGTTCAAACTCCAGCTTTGGTACAAGAGATGGCCTCTAGAAATTGAAAGGAAAACATAAATCAAATGTTCTCAGTGCTGATTAAAATAAATGAAGCACTGAAGTAGTATATCAACTCAAATGTCAAAAGGCTGGAAAAATGGAAAAAAGCTTTAAACAGCTACTCAGATGAACTGATAAAGCTGCAAAAATCAAAGGTCAAAATGAAGAAAAGGCTGGCTGACTATGAGATTGTCCAAGACCACCTGTTTAAATCATGGTAAAGTTAGAGGACAGAGCAGGTAAAGAAAACCTGAGATTTTCTGTTGTACCAGAGAAAATGAAAGGTACAGACTATAATAATTTTATCAAAGCACATAAAGCAACTAGACTGGTATTCCACAGCAGGATTTAATAATTCAAAGGGCACATCATGTGTATGCTCCAAATCTGGTCATGGGAAAGCAGCCAAGACCTGTATTAGTAAAGATGCAATTATACCAGCAAAAAAGAGTTGATCCTGGCAAACCTGTTGCAGAACTACAAAGTATTAAAAATTGGTGATAGTAGAGTGTTTGTGGAAAATTATTATTTGTTATACACCAGGCAGAAGAGAAGCAAATTTATCCTGGCAGTCATGGAATGTTGAGAAGCAGGTGTGTGATTCAAGCTGCTGCATTCAGCTGTCTTCAGAATATTTTTTTCCTGCAGGATCAAAGTAATTTTTTGATGGGGAACAGGCTAAGGATGAAATACAAAGGTTTGTCCAACAAAAAGTGAGCCAACGACCAGAAGGGAGCTCTGCTTCTCATTCTTCTGATGAAAAAGCCCATAGAGACTTTGTCAGTGAAACATTTTCCAATGTTCCAAAGTAAAATGCTTGAGAGACAGAGAAAAGTACAGGAGTTGACTAGAAGAATTGGGAGTACCTTGGACTTGAACTGGAGTCTAATTTTGGGAGATGGAGATGAATAGGAAGAAGATCAGCAACACTGAAATTTGAGAATAATGGTGGGACTATAAAGCCTTTATGAAGTATGGCTTTACAAGGAAAAAAATGGCTTTGAAAGATTGGACTTTTGTTAACTTTGTAAAACCTGTAGGAAGGAGGAAAGACATATACCCCATTTCATGTCATTAATGTTTGGAAGGACACTAAAACTAAAAACTAAAAAAAATAGTAACTGTAAGTTAAGCAATTTCTGATCTTACCAGTATTTGTATAAAACATTTCATGATATAAATTTCATGTTATATAGTAAAGCATTTTCTTTGATTAATATATGTGATAAAGATACTAAAGTAAACAAGTACAGTACTTTTTTCCTTTTTTTAGTTTTAAGAAATGTAGGTGTTACAATGTAAAAAGAGAAGAAAGGCTGGACAATGTTCAAGTTAATATGCTGTAATCTTGGGCTGTTGGAATGGGGGATGGGAGTAAAAGTGCACTGATTATAATATATGTAGAACTGAGATGTTTTCTCTTACTTTTGCAAGATGAATCTTTGGATTAATGCCCTTAAAATAATCTGATAACAAGTTTCTTGTGTAAGCATGTGTGCTACAAAAATAAGAGAACACTATGAATGTAATGAAAAGTTTTTATTTAGCAAATAAATGTTCAGTGAGAGTTGAGAAGTCTTCAGTTGGGGGCAGCCATACATTCTGTTCATAGGTTTCCACAGAGGCAGTCTGACTACAGGTCCAGGCAATAAATCTCAAGAGCTTTGGATATTGTTTGCTGAGAGAAACATAAAATTATGAGGTACAAAGACAAGCAGCTTAGTAAAAAAGGTATTGGAAGTGAATAATGCATTTACAAGTACAGTGAATAATTGAGTTTTATATAAATATAGCCCATGCAGGTCTTCTTAATACTGAAAGTTAAACTTTTTTTGAAAGCATACAAGCTGTTTTTCACATTTGTAAGTGGAATAAAGAAAAGGAAAGAACAGACAGTAGTTAGTGTAAGTAGGAGCACAGACTGTAATGTGCTTTAGCATGGATAACATTAATGTTAGGTTAGGTAATGCTTGCAGGTGCAGCTGTTGATTTGGGACAATTAATCCTATCAGGAGGGTTAAACTTCAATAATTGATGTGCATAGTTTTAGTATATATATATATATATATATATATATATATATATATATATATATATATATATTATAGGTTCTGTGGGTGTTCCATGGGTGTTTTTGATGGGTTTTATTAAAATAAAAAGTGTTGTAAGATGTGACATAGGTTCAAATGGAGATGACAAGGAACAACTCTATAAAGGACCAACCTACCAAACATTAGTGGGTACATGTAACACAAAAACTGGAAATAAGACATTTAGAAAAGCTGACATACTCCCGCATCCCAAAGATAGGCTGGCAACTCAACACTGTAAAACACCACTGCCAATCATGAGCAGACAGGTGATCCACTGTGGTGAACCCTAACTGGGAAAAGCCTAAAGAAGAAGAAGAAGTTACATAAAATAGGTTGAGTATAATAACTTCTTATAACAATGGCTACACTATCCATATTATTTTGGAATGTGAATGGCCATACAGGTATAGACAAAATGATAAGAGTATTAAATTATATTAAGAAATGCAGAGTGCAAATAGTAATGCTACGGGAGGCACTTTTGGAAAGATGTGAGCATGTGAATTTGATAAAGAAACTATTTCAGGATGGATGTTCAGCAGAATATCTGGAAAAGATAAAAAAGGAATAAGAAAAGAGAAAGGAAAAGGGGACTATATATACTAATTGCAAGAGGGACAAAGGGAAATATTTGGTATGGAAGACATGAATTCAGTAGTAGGAACTCTGAAATAATTTGCATATTATTCTCCAAGGTACAATAACTGGACTAGACAGAAATTATATTTCACAGGAAGATGTGCATTTGATTGAAAGCTTTGGCAGACATCCAAAAACGATTATAGATCATGCTTCAATAGCAACTAAGATACAATACAGGGTACTGACATATAAATGAGACAATAGAGCATCCCCACCTATATGTTAAGAAGGGAGGAATTTAAAGAATGGGTAGTGGAAATTATTTGAGAGCTATTAAGGAAGTTAGAAATTTCTTCAGAAGTTAGAGCTAGTGAGTGCGATAAGATGAAATTGGAATTTAAAAACAGGATAGAAATAAAAGAAAAATAGATATGGTTAATTAAGTTATTTTTATTTATGTTACATTTGTTTACCTGAAAGTCCGGCAGGATGGGCTGTCCTTTTTCAGTGGAGGCCCAGGGAGAAAAGCTCCACATGAATACATATACAAATTGTACAAGCTACATTAATACATAGAGACACTACATGTATATGTACAAAAATGGATGGTTATGCACTATGATGTAGAACATATAGTAGAGCAGATTATTAGATTGAGACGATACAGCATGTTTACAGTTTGCATAGCTTTATACATCATTTTCTTAACAGTAAATATTGCTAGAGCTCTATATGAGTATGTTTAGAGATTAGGGAAGCAGCAGTAATAAATAGGGACAGTACAAGTATACTTACAAAAAATTGGATGCTTTTGCATTTAGATATAGAGCACATTGTAGAGCAGAATATTACACTGAGACAGTACATCATTTTTACAGTTTGCAGAAGTTTATACATTGCTCACTTTACAGTAAATTTTGCTATTGTTCCAACTAATGTTGAACAGCAGTTCAAAACAACAGGATTCAAAGGGTCTACAGCAGTTTTGTAGGGAGGGTAGTATTTAAAGATAGTTATTTTTTAACCAGGGGTATTACAAGAGCATATCCATGTATTAGATAGATGGGTTTTAAGGAATGTTTTGAATTGGTTACTGCTAGTTGTGGTTTTTATATTGAGGGGCAGAGAGCTCCAAAATCTAATTATATAGTTAGTGTAGAGGGATTCTCCTGCAGTGTTGTTAGCCAGGGAGATCTTTAACAGAGATTTGTTTGTGGAACAAAGGACTCAATTAGTTGAGTAGGCTTGGAGAATATTGTGAAGGCTGTTTTTTTTTTCCAGATGGTAGAATAATTGATGGCCTGTTTTCCGTTGGTTGTAGGCTAGGAGGTTAGGCAGTTCTAACCAACAGAGTTCTCTTAATGCCAGGCAATGATGAGACATGTATGTAGATTCAGTGGCAAACTTTGAGATTTTATTGTAGCAGAAGTCAAGTTTAATTATTTTTGCTTTCCTTAAATTGGTGAGAATGGAGGATGCATAGAGGAGGGTAGAGACAAGATGAGTTCTAGCAAAGGTTTGTTAGAAATTGTTTATTCTGATACAGTAGTCTGAGTTTTTTGTGGACTTTCTTTACTGACTGGTCTATGTGATTGCTGAATCTCAAGTGGACATCAACGATCACACTGAGAAGTTTAGTGTTGGATACTGGAATAATATTGTATTATTTACTGATGAGATTTTGAAGGATGGGGTAGGTCAAGCATTATTGTGGGAAAGAAAGCATGAGCTTGGTTTTATTGGGGTTAAGAATAAACTGAGCATTAGTTAGCCAAGATTCAATAAGAGAGAATAACTATTGGATATTTATTTGAAGTTGTAGTGTGGGGGCAGCACATATTAGAGTAGAGTCATCTGCATACTGGACAAGGGATGCATGCAGAGTAGAGGTATGGAGATTGTTAGTAAAAAGGATGAAGAGGAGAGGACATAAGATGGAATCCTGTGGAACTCCAAGAGTGACTGGTAGAAATGGAGAAAGATTGTGTTGCCATTTTACTGCCTGCAGACATCCAATCAGATGATCCTGGGACCATGCAAGTGAGGATTGGCTAAGTTTTAGATAAAAAAGAGCTGTGGTAAGTTTACTATGAGAGACAGTATTGAAAACTTTGTAAGTCAAGAAAGATAGAGGATACAAATTTGCCATCATTTCTATCTTGATTAACAGTGTTAGTGAAGGACATCAGGGCAGTAGTATTACTATGTTTTGGTCAAAATCCATGCTGAGTGTTAGACAGAAAATTATTGTTTAAGAGATACTTTAGTAATTGGGAGTGAATGCATCTCTCTAATATTTTGGACAAGGGTGATAATATTGCAATAGGACAGTAGCTGGAAGGTTCAGTTGATATTCCCCCTTTATGCAGTGGAATGATGTGTGATACATTCCAAATTCCAAATTGTTGGCACTTTTTTTCTGAGATGGATTTGTTAATGAGGATGGATATGGGATAAGAGAAGACCTTAGCAGATATTTTGAGATATTCTGCAGGCAGCTGATCAGCTGCAAGGGTTGTAGTTTTGATTTTTTTCAGATTTTTTTATAATATCTGTGGGCACAGGTTGGAAGGAAAAGCCTTATGGTCCAGGCTGGGAGTTGATTGAGCTAGGGGTGGAGTAGTGTTGTTATTTGAAAGGAGATGAGCTAAAATGGTGACATATAATCAATCTGTGGGAAAGTCTCCTGGAATAGATGATATTCCTGTGGAGGTTTGGAAGCTAGGAGGGAAGAAAGTGATAAAGAACTGGGAGATTATTTTGTTTAGCAATATTTTAAAAAGGAGGGGATGCACCAAAATCCTGGAAGAAAGATGTAATATCTAAAGACTGTAAAGACACATCAGTCCCAGATTCCCATAGGTCCATTTCAATTTTAAACCATGATGATAAATTGCTTTTGCCCATAACAGCTAAAAGAAAGGCAAAGATATTGCCAAAATGTATAGATACAGATGTAGTTTTGTGGAGGGGAGGCAATCATTTGACAACATTAATAGAACAATGATGATCCAGAGGGAAGCAGAAAGTTAAGAAAATACCATTGTTGTTGATGGGTCTTGGTGCAGAGAAAACTTTCAACAGAGTAAGCTAGGATTTTATGATTAGGACAATGGAAGCATTTGTATTCCCTAATAGAATAATAGAATAATAAGTTTAATTAGTGGGATATGTGAGGAAACAGAGGCAAAAATTAAAATGAGGGGGTTCGTCTCTGATAAGATGTGTCTGAAGAGAGGAACCCAGGCAGGGCTGTCCTCTTTCCCCTTTGTTATTTTTGTTACATTTAGAGCCATTGGCAAAGAAAATAAGGGACTCAGAAAATTAAACATATAATTACCGAAGTAATCAAGAAAAGTTGGCTTTATTTGCAGATGATATTAATTTGTGCCCAATAAAACCAGAAAAGGACATCTCAGTGTTGTGGAACATACTGAGACAGATTTAAGTCTTTTCAGGATATAAAATTAATGAAAATAAAGCCTATACCTATAAACAGGAACAGGCTAAGGATGAAATACAAAGGTTTGTCCAACAAAAAGTGAGCCAACGACCAGAAGGGAGCTCTGCTTCTCATTCTTCTGATGAAAAAGCCCATAGAGACTTTGTCAGTGAAACATTTTCCAATGTTCCAAAGTAAAATGCTTGAGAGACAGAGAAAAGTACAGGAGTTGACTAGAAGAATTGGGAGTACCTTGGACTTGAACTGGAGTCTAATTTTGGGAGATGGAGATGAATAGGAAGAAGATCAGCAACACTGAAATTTGAGAATAATGGTGGGACTATAAAGCCTTTATGAAGTATGGCTTTACAAGGAAGAAAATGGCTTTGAAAGATTGGACTTTTGTTAACTTTGTAAAACCTGTAGGAAGGAGGAAAGACATATACCCCATTTCATGTCATTAATGTTTGGAAGGACACTAAAACTAAAAACTAAAAAAAATAGTAACTGTAAGTTAAGCAATTTCTGATCTTACCAGTATTTGTATAAAACATTTCATGATATAAATTTCATGTTATATAGTAAAGCATTTTCTTTGATTAATATATGTGATAAAGATACTAAAGTAAACAAGTACAGTACTTTTTTCCTTTTTTTAGTTTTAAGAAATGTAGGTGTTACAATGTAAAAAGAGAAGAAAGGCTGGACAATGTTCAAGTTAATATGCTGTAATCTTGGGCTGTTGGAATGGGGGATGGGAGTAAAAGTGCACTGATTATAATATATGTAGAACTGAGATGTTTCCTCTTACTTTTGCAAGATGAATCTTTGGATTAATGCCCTTAAAATAATCTGATAACAAGTTTCTTGTGTAAGCATGTGTGCTACAAAAATAAGAGAACACTATGAATGTAATGAAAAGTTTTTATTTAGCAAATAAATGTTCAGTGAGAGTTGAGAAGTCTTCAGTTGGGGGCAGCCATACATTCTGTTCATAGGTTTCCACAGAGGCAGTCTGACTACAGGTCCAGGCAATAAATCTCAAGAGCTTTGGATATTGTTTGCTGAGAGAAACATAAAATTATGAGGTACAAAGACAAGCAGCTTAGTAAAAAAGGTATTGGAAGTGAATAATGCATTTACAAGTACAGTGAATAATTGAGTTTTATATAAATATAGCCCATGCAGGTCTTCTTAATACTGAAAGTTAAACTTTTTTTGAAAGCATACAAGCTGTTTTTCACATTTGTAAGTGGAATAAAGAAAAGGAAAGAACAGACAGTAGTTAGTGTAAGTAGGAGCACAGACTGTAATGTGCTTTAGCATGGATAACATTAATGTTAGGTTAGGTAATGCTTGCAGGTGCAGCTGTTGATTTGGGACAATTAATCCTATCAGGAGGGTTAAACTTCAATAATTGATGTGCATAGTTTTAGTATATATATATATATATATATATATATATATATATATATATATATATATATTATAGGTTCTGTGGGTGTTCCATGGGTGTTTTTGATGGGTTTTATTAAAATAAAAAGTGTTGTAAGATGTGACATAGATTCAAATGGAGATGACAAGGAACAACTCTATAAAGGACCAACCTACCAAACATTAGTGGGTACATGTAACACAAAAACTGGAAATAAGACATTTAGAAAAGCTGACATACTCCCACATCCCAAAGATAGGCTGGCAACTCAACACTGTAAAACACCACTGCCAATCATGAGCAGACAGGTGATCCACTGTGGTGAACCCTAACTGGGAAAAGCCTAAAGAAGAAGAAGAAGTTACATAAAATAGGTTGAGTATAATAACTTCTTATAACAATGGCTACACTATCCATATTATTTTGGAATGTGAATGGCCATACAGGTATAGACAAAATGATAAGAGTATTAAATTATATTAAGAAATGCAGAGTGCAAATAGTAATGCTACGGGAGGCACTTTTGGAAAGATGTGAGCATGTGAATTTGATAAAGAAACTATTTCAGGATGGATGTTCAGCAGAATATCTGGAAAAGATAAAAAAGGAATAAGAAAAGAGAAAGGAAAAGGGGACTATATATACTAATTGCAAGAGGGACAAAGGGAAATATTTGGTATGGAAGACATGAATTCAGTAGTAGGAACTCTGAAATAATTTGCATATTATTCTCCAAGGTACAATAACTGGACTAGACAGAAATTATATTTCACAGGAAGATGTGCATTTGATTGAAAGCTTTGGCAGACATCCAAAAACGATTATAGATCATGCTTCAATAGCAACTAAGATACAATACAGGGTAATGACATATAAATGAGACAATAGAGCATCCCCACCTATATGTTAAGAAGGGAGGAATTTAAAGAATGGGTAGTGGAAATTATTTGAGAGCTATTAAGGAAGTTAGAAATTTCTTCAGAAGTTAGAGCTAGTGAGTGCGATAAGATGAAATTGGAATTTAAAAACAGGATAGAAATAAAAGAAAAATAGATATGGTTAATTAAGTTATTTTTATTTATGTTACATTTGTTTACCTGAAAGTCCGACAGGATGGGCTGTCCTTTTTCAGTGGAGGCCCAGGGAGAAAAGCTCCACATGAATACATATACAAATTGTACAAGCTACATTAATACATAGAGACACTACATGTATATGTACAAAAATGGATGGTTATGCACTATGATGTAGAACATATAGTAGAGCAGATTATTAGATTGAGACGATACAGCATGTTTACAGTTTGCATAGCTTTATACATCATTTTCTTAACAGTAAATATTGCTAGAGCTCTATATGAGTATGTTTAGAGATTAGGGAAGCAGCAGTAATAAATAGGGACAGTACAAGTATACTTACAAAAAATTGGATGCTTTTGCATTTAGATATAGAGCACATTGTAGAGCAGAATATTACACTGAGACAGTACATCATTTTTACAGTTTGCAGAAGTTTATACATTGCTCACTTTACAGTAAATTTTGCTATTGTTCCAACTAATGTTGAACAGCAGTTCAAAACAACAGGATTCAAAGGGTCTACAGCAGTTTTGTAGGGAGGGTAGTATTTAAAGATAGTTATTTTTTAACCAGGGGTATTACAAGAGCATATCCATGTATTAGATAGATGGGTTTTAAGGAATGTTTTGAATTGGTTACTGCTAGTTGTGGTTTTTATATTGAGGGGCAGAGAGCTCCAAAATCTAATTATATAGTTAGTGTAGAGGGATTCTCCTGCAGTGTTGTTAGCCAGGGAGATCTTTAACAGAGATTTGTTTGTGGAACATAGGACTCAATTAGTTGAGTAGGCTTGGAGAATATTGTGAAGGCTGTTTTTTTTTTCCAGATGGTAGAATAATTGATGGCCTGTTTTCCGTTGGTTGTAGGCTAGGAGGTTAGGCAGTTCTAACCAACAGAGTTCTCTTAATGCCAGGCAATGATGAGACATGTATGTAGATTCAGTGGCAAACTTTGAGATTTTATTGTAGCAGAAGTCAAGTTTAATTATTTTGCTTTCCTTAAATTGGTGAGAATGGAGGATGCATAGAGGAGGGTAGAGACAAGATGAGTTCTAGCAAAGGTTTGTTAGAAATTGTTTATTCTGATACAGTAGTCTGAGTTTTTTGTGGACTTTCTTTACTGACTGGTCTATGTGATTGTTGAATCTCAAGTGGACATCAACGATCACACTGAGAAGTTTAGTGTTGGATACTGGAATAATATTGTATTATTTACTGATGAGATTTTGAAGGATGGGGTAGGTCAAGCATTATTGTGGGAAAGAAAGCATGAGCTTGGTTTTATTGGGGTTAAGAATAAACTGAGCATTAGTTAGCCAAGATTCAATAAGAGAGAATAACTATTGGATATTTATTTGAAGTTGTAGTGTGGGGGCAGCACATATTAGAGTAGAGTCATCTGCATACTGGACAAGGGATGCATGCAGAGTAGAGGTATGGAGATTGTTAGTAAAAAGGATGAAGGGGAGAGGACATAAGATGGAATCCTGTGGAACTCCAAGAGTGACTGGTAGAAATGGAGAAAGATTGTGTTGCCATTTTACTGCCTGCAGACATCCAATCAGATGATCCTGGGACCATGCAAGTGAGGATTGGCTAAGTTTTAGATCAAAAAGAGCTGTGGTAAGTTTACTATGAGAGACAGTATTGAAAACTTTGTAAGTCAAGAAAGATAGAGGATACAAATTTGCCATCATTTCTATCTTGATTAACAGTGTTAGTGAAGGACATCAGGGCAGTAGTATTACTATGTTTTGGTCAAAATCCATGCTGAGTGTTAGACAGAAAATTATTGTTTAAGAGATACTTTAGTAATTGGGAGTGAATGCATCTCTCTAATATTTTGGACAAGGGTGATAATATTGCAATAGGACAGTAGCTGGAAGGTTCAGTTGATATTCCCCCTTTATGCAGTGGAATGATGTGTGATACATTCCAAATTCCAAATTGTTGGCACTTTTTTTCTGAGATGGATTTGTTAATGAGGATGGATATGGGATAAGCGAAGACCTTAGCAGATATTTTGAGATATTCTGCAGGCAGCTGATCAGCTGCAAGGGTTGTAGTTTTGATTTTTTTCAGATTTTTTTATAATATCTGTGGGCACAGGTTGGAAGGAAAAGCCTTATGGTCCAGGCTGGGAGTTGATTGAGCTAGGGGTGGAGTAGTGTTGTTATTTGAAAGGAGATGAGCTAAAAATGGTGACATATAATCAATCTGTGGGAAAGTCTCCTGGAATAGATGATATTCCTGTGGAGGTTTGGAAGCTAGGAGGGAAGAAAGTGATAAAGAACTGGGAGATTATTTTGTTTAGCAATATTTTAAAAAGGAGGGGATGCACCAAAATCCTGGAAGAAAGATGTAATATCTAAAGACTGTAAAGACACATCAGTCCCAGATTCCCATAGGTCCATTTCAATTTTAAACCATGATGATAAATTGCTTTTGCCCATAACAGCTAAAAGAAAGGCAAAGATATTGCCAAAATGTATAGATACAGATGTAGTTTTGTGGAGGGGAGGCAATCATTTGACAACATTAATAGAACAATGATGATCCAGAGGGAAGCAGAAAGTTAAGAAAATACCATTGTTGTTGATGGGTCTTGGTGCAGAGAAAACTTTCAACAGAGTAAGCTAGGATTTTATGATTAGGACAATGGAAGCATTTGTATTCCCTAATAGAATAATAGAATAATAAGTTTAATTAGTGGGATATGTGAGGAAACAGAGGCAAAAATTAAAATGAGGGGGTTCGTCTCTGATAAGATGTGTCTGAAGAGAGGAACCCAGGCAGGGCTGTCCTCTTTCCCCTTTGTTATTTTTGTTACATTTAGAGCCATTGGCAAAGAAAATAAGGGACTCAGAAAATTAAACATATAATTACCGAAGTAATCAAGAAAAGTTGGCTTTATTTGCAGATGATATTAATTTGTGCCCAATAAAACCAGAAAAGGACATCTCAGTGTTGTGGAACATACTGAGACAGATTTAAGTCTTTTCAGGATATAAAATTAATGAAAATAAAGCCTATACCTATAAACAGGAACAGGCTAAGGATGAAATACAAAGGTTTGTCCAACAAAAAGTGAGCCAACGACCAGAAGGGAGCTCTGCTTCTCATTCTTCTGATGAAAAAGCCCATAGAGACTTTGTCAGTGAAACATTTTCCAATGTTCCAAAGTAAAATGCTTGAGAGACAGAGAAAAGTACAGGAGTTGACTAGAAGAATTGGGAGTACCTTGGACTTGAACTGGAGTCTAATTTTGGGAGATGGAGATGAATAGGAAGAAGATCAGCAACACTGAAATTTGAGAATAATGGTGGGACTATAAAGCCTTTATGAAGTATGGCTTTACAAGGAAGAAAATGGCTTTGAAAGATTGGACTTTTGTTAACTTTGTAAAACCTGTAGGAAGGAGGAAAGACATATACCCCATTTCATGTCATTAATGTCTGGAAGGACACTAAAACTAAAAACTAAAAAAAATAGTAACTGTAAGTTAAGCAATTTCTGATCTTACCAGTATTTGTATAAAACATTTCATGATATAAATTTCATGTTATATAGTAAAGCATTTTCTTTGATTAATATATGTGATAAAGATACTAAAGTAAACAAGTACAGTACTTTTTTCCTTTTTTTAGTTTTAAGAAATGTAGGTGTTACAATGTAAAAAGAGAAGAAAGGCTGGACAATGTTCAAGTTAATATGCTGTAATCTTGGACTGTTGGAATGGGGGATGGGAGTAAAAGTGCACTGATTATAATATATGTAGAACTGAGATGTTTTCTCTTACTTTTGCAAGATGAATCTTTGGATTAATGCCCTTAAAATAATCTGATAACAAGTTTCTTGTGTAAGCATGTGTGCTACAAAAATAAGAGAACACTATGAATGTAATGAAAAGTTTTTATTTAGCAAATAAATGTTCAGTGAGAGTTGAGAAGTCTTCAGTTGGGGGCAGCCATACATTCTGTTCATAGGTTTCCACAGAGGCAGTCTGACTACAGGTCCAGGCAATAAATCTCAAGAGCTTTGGATATTGTTTGCTGAGAGAAACATAAAATTATGAGGTACAAAGACAAGCAGCTTAGTAAAAAAGGTATTGGAAGTGAATAATGCATTTACAAGTACAGTGAATAATTGAGTTTTATATAAATATAGCCCATGCAGGTCTTCTTAATACTGAAAGTTAAACTTTTTTTGAAAGCATACAAGCTGTTTTTCACATTTGTAAGTGGAATAAAGAAAAGGAAAGAACAGACAGTAGTTAGTGTAAGTAGGAGCACAGACTGTAATGTGCTTTAGCATGGATAACATTAATGTTAGGTTAGGTAATGCTTGCAGGTGCAGCTGTTGATTTGGGACAATTAATCCTATCAGGAGGGTTAAACTTCAATAATTGATGTGCATAGTTTTAGTATATATATATATATATATATATATATATATATATATATATATATATATATTATAGGTTCTGTGGGTGTTCCATGGGTGTTTTTGATGGGTTTTATTAAAATAAAAAGTGTTGTAAGATGTGACATAGGTTCAAATTGAGATGACAAGGAACAACTCTATAAAGGACCAACCTACCAAACATTAGTGGGTACATGTAACACAAAAACTTGAAATAAGACATTTAGAAAAGCTGACATACTCCCACATCCCAAAGATAGGCTGGCAACTCAACACTGTAAAACACCACTGCCAATCATGAGCAGACAGGTGATCCACTGTGGTGAACCCTAACTGGGAAAAGCCTAAAGAAGAAGAAGAAGTTACATAAAATAGGTTGAGTATAATAACTTCTTATAACAATGGCTACACTATCCATATTATTTTGGAATGTGAATGGCCATACAGGTATAGACAAAATGATAAGAGTATTAAATTATATTAAGAAATGCAGAGTGCAAATAGTAATGCTACGGGAGGCACTTTTGGAAAGATGTGAGCATGTGAATTTGATAAAGAAACTATTTCAGGATGGATGTTCAGCAGAATATCTGGAAAAGATAAAAAAGGAATAAGAAAAGAGAAAGGAAAAGGGGACTATATATACTAATTGCAAGAGGGACAAAGGGAAATATTTGGTATGGAAGACATGAATTCAGTAGTAGGAACTCTGAAATAATTTGCATATTATTCTCCAAGGTACAATAACTGGACTAGACAGAAATTATATTTCACAGGAAGATGTGCATTTGATTGAAAGCTTTGGCAGACATCCAAAAACGATTATAGATCATGCTTCAATAGCAACTAAGATACAATACAGGGTAATGACATATAAATGAGACAATAGAGCATCCCCACCTATATGTTAAGAAGGGAGGAATTTAAAGAATGGGTAGTGGAAATTATTTGAGAGCTATTAAGGAAGTTAGAAATTTCTTCAGAAGTTAGAGCTAGTGAGTGCGATAAGATGAAATTGGAATTTAAAACAGGATAGAAATAAAAGAAAAATAGATATGGTTAATTAAGTTATTTTTATTTATGTTACATTTGTTTACCTGAAAGTCCGACAGGATGGGCTGTCCTTTTTCAGTGGAGGCCCAGGGAGAAAAGCTCCACATGAATACATATACAAATTGTACAAGCTACATTAATACATAGAGACACTACATGTATATGTACAAAAATGGATGGTTATGCACTATGATGTAGAACATATAGTAGAGCAGATTATTAGATTGAGACGATACAGCATGTTTACAGTTTGCATAGCTTTATACATCATTTTCTTAACAGTAAATATTGCTAGAGCTCTATATGAGTATGTTTAGAGATTAGGGAAGCAGCAGTAATAAATAGGGACAGTACAAGTATACTTACAAAAAATTGGATGCTTTTGCATTTAGATATAGAGCACATTGTAGAGCAGAATATTACACTGAGACAGTACATCATTTTACAGTTTGCAGAAGTTTATACATTGCTCACTTTACAGTAAATTTTGCTATTGTTCCAACTAATGTTGAACAGCAGTTCAAAACAACAGGATTCAAAGGGTCTACAGCAGTTTTGTAGGGAGGGTAGTATTTAAAGATAGTTATTTTTTAACCAGGGGTATTACAAGAGCATATCCATGTATTAGATAGATGGGTTTTAAGGAATGTTTTGAATTGGTTACTGCTAGTTGTGGTTTTTATATTGAGGGGCAGAGAGCTCCAAAATCTAATTATATAGTTAGTGTAGAGGGATTCTCCTGCAGTGTTGTTAGCCAGGGAGATCTTTAACAGAGATTTGTTTGTGGAACAAAGGACTCAATTAGTTGAGTAGGCTTGGAGAATATTGTGAAGGCTGTTTTTTTTTTCCAGATGGTAGAATAATTGATGGCCTGTTTTCCGTTGGTTGTAGGCTAGGAGGTTAGGCAGTTCTAACCAACAGAGTTCTCTTAATGCCAGGCAATGATGAGACATGTATGTAGATTCAGTGGCAAACTTTGAGATTTTATTGTAGCAGAAGTCAAGTTTAATTATTTTTGCTTTCCTTAAATTGGTGAGAATGGAGGATGCATAGAGGAGGGTAGAGACAAGATGAGTTCTAGCAAAGGTTTGTTAGAAATTGTTTATTCTGATACAGTAGTCTGAGTTTTTTGTGGACTTTCTTTACTGACTGGTCTATGTGATTGTTGAATCTCAAGTGGACATCAACGATCACACTGAGAAGTTTAGTGTTGGATACTGGAATAATATTGTATTATTTACTGATGAGATTTTGAAGGATGGGGTAGGTCAAGCATTATTGTGGGAAAGAAAGCATGAGCTTGGTTTTATTGGGGTTAAGAATAAACTGAGCATTAGTTAGCCAAGATTCAATAAGAGAGAATAACTATTGGATATTTATTTGAAGTTGTAGTGTGGGGCAGCACATATTAGAGTAGAGTCATCTGCATACTGGACAAGGGATGCATGCAGAGTAGAGGTATGGAGATTGTTAGTAAAAAGGATGAAGGGAGTGGCCATAAGATGGAATCCTGTGGAACTCCAAGAGTGACTGGTAGAAATGGAGAAAGATTGTGTTGCCATTTTACTGCCTGCAGACATCCAATCAGATGATCCTGGGACCATGCAAGTGAGGATTGGCTAAGTTTTAGATCAAAAGAGCTGTGGTAAGTTTACTATGAGAGACAGTATTGAAAACTTTGTAAGTCAAGAAAGATAGAGGATACAAATTTGCCATCATTTCTATCTTGATTAACAGTGTTAGTGAAGGACATCAGGGCAGTAGTATTACTATGTTTTGGTCAAAATCCATGCTGAGTGTTAGACAGAAAATTATTGTTTAAGAGATACTTTAGTAATTGGGAGTGAATGCATCTCTCTAATATTTTGGACAAGGGTGATAATATTGCAATAGGACAGTAGCTGGAAGGTTCAGTTGATATTCCCCCTTTATGCAGTGGAATGATGTGTGATACATTCCAAATTCCAAATTGTTGGCACTTTTTCTGAGATGGATTTGTTAATGAGGATGGATATGGGATAAGAGAAGACCTTAGCAGATATTTTGAGATATTCTGCAGGCAGCTGATCAGCTGCAAGGGTTGTAGTTTTGATTTTTTTCAGATTTTTTTATAATATCTGTGGGCACAGGTTGGAAGGAAAAGCCTTATGGTCCAGGCTGGGAGTTGATTGAGCTAGGGGTGGAGTAGTGTTGTTATTTGAAAGGAGATGAGCTAAAAATGGTGACATATAATCAATCTGTGGGAAAGTCTCCTGGAATAGATGATATTCCTGTGGAGGTTTGGAAGCTAGGAGGGAAGAAAGTGATAAAGAACTGGGAGATTATTTTGTTTAGCAATATTTTAAAAAGGAGGGGATGCACCAAAATCCTGGAAGAAAGATGTAATATCTAAAGACTGTAAAGACACATCAGTCCCAGATTCCCATAGGTCCATTTCAATTTTAAACCATGATGATAAATTGCTTTTGCCCATAACAGCTAAAAGAAAGGCAAAGATATTGCCAAAATGTATAGATACAGATGTAGTTTTGTGGAGGGGAGGCAATCATTTGACAACATTAATAGAACAATGATGATCCAGAGGGAAGCAGAAAGTTAAGAAAATACCATTGTTGTTGATGGGTCTTGGTGCAGAGAAAACTTTCAACAGAGTAAGCTAGGATTTTATGATTAGGACAATGGAAGCATTTGTATTCCCTAATAGAATAATAGAATAATAAGTTTAATTAGTGGGATATGTGAGGAAACAGAGGCAAAAATTAAAATGAGGGGGTTCGTCTCTGATAAGATGTGTCTGAAGAGAGGAACCCAGGCAGGGCTGTCCTCTTTCCCCTTTGTTATTTTTGTTACATTTAGAGCCATTGGCAAAGAAAATAAGGGACTCAGAAAATTAAACATATAATTACCGAAGTAATCAAGAAAAGTTGGCTTTATTTGCAGATGATATTAATTTGTGCCCAATAAAACCAGAAAAGGACATCT